>NC_133622.1:243098491-243403491 GCF_048593235.1 Sminthopsis crassicaudata
ATATTATTGTGCTACTAGAAATGACAAGCAGGATTATTTCAGAAAAAAAGGAAAGACTTACATTAACTGAAACTAAGTAAAATGAGCAGAACCAGGATAACATTGTATATAGTAACAGCAATGCTGTACATTGATCAATTATGAATGACTTGGCTATTCTCAGTAATATGTTGATTCAAGGAAATCTCATAGGAGTCATGATGAAAAATGCTAATTGTCTCCAAAGATAGAACTGATATTATCTGAATACAGACTGAAACATATTGTTTTTCTTTTTTCTTCCTTCTCTTTCTTTCCTTCCTTCCCTTTATCCTTATGTCCTTCTTTTTTGTTCATCTTCTTGTAAAGATAACTAATGTGGAAATGTTTTGAATGACTGGACACCTATAAATTAAGATTGTTCTCTCCCTGTTCCTTGAGATAGTAAGCAAAGGAAGAAATAAATTTGGAATTCAAAACTTTAAAAGAAAACATCAAAATTGTTTTTACATGTAATTGGGGGGAATATTTTTTAAATAAGTTCATAAATTGATGTTAAGAAATTATCAAGAACAAAGGTGGCTCCAAAAAAGAGTTATGAGGGGGCAGCAAGGTGGCGCAGTGGATGGAGCACCAGTCTTGAATTCAGGAGGACCCGAATTCAAATCTAGCCTCAGACACTTAACACTTCCTAGCTGTGTGACCCTGGGCAAGTCACTTAACCCCAGCCTAAAATTAAAAAAAAAAAACAAAAACAAAAAAGAGTTATGAGAAAATATCTACCACCCTTTGAATGAGTAAAGTTAGCTGTTGTAAGGAGACAATGAGTTACACTTCATTGAAAGTCTTCAAGTAAACTCTATGCATGTTTGCTAAGTCTGTTAAAAATGTAAAATGTAAAGTTTACGACAACTGGGTACATCCAGCCATTGTGACTCTAAAATTCTTTGATTCTATATCTCCCAAAGCAAGTAGTTCTATGGTTTTTATATTGAGTCTAGCATCTAGTATGTTAATTGACTATCTGATTATAAAAACTCAGAGTTTTGAATTGAAAAGAACTAGATAAAGAATTATCAGTGATAATAAGAACCATTTTTAATCTCATTGACTCATTTTTCCTTTTCAGGCCCAGCTAGTGGAAGATTTCAGGACACTGAGGAAGACAGTTGAGGACCTGAATTTGCTAGAGCCCAGTCTCTCCTTTTTCTTCACGCACCTCATCCAGATTCTATTTTTAGAAGCTTTAGTTTTGTTCATACTAAGAAGCTTTGGCAATGGCTGGCTCATTACAATGCTTATCTCCTTTCTACTCACAGTTTCCCAGGTAAGAAGGTATCTGAAAAATCAGATACCTTAGCAGAAAGTATAGCAGCCCTTCTCTTTGCCTATGCTCAGGTCTGCTTTCATTAGCCACCAGACATATATAAATGCTCCCTAACTGGATCCACTGAAACTTCCATAATCTCAGACTTTTCCCCCTACAGTCTTGTCTTTTAGTCATTTCAAAATAGTTTCCCTCTCTTCTTTACCCTTATCACACTCTAGCTTTTGCTATATTTTTATACATCCCTTGTCCTTACTATGCCCCTTAGTATATCAAGCTACTTCAAGATAGCAATTCTGTTGGTTCATTTTTCTTTCCCAAGCTCCGAGTATACAGTCTTAGAAAAAGTAGGCAGATAAGATAAGAGATGTTTATTAAATGGTGTAAATTGAGTTGAACTCAATCGAATTATCTTGCTATTCAGAATTGTCCCCAAAATCATGGAGACAGCTAGGTAGAACACGAGGCCTGGAGTCGGGAAGACTTATTTTCCTGTGTTCAAATTTAGCCTCATATCTTTCCAACTGTGTGACTCTGGGTGAGTCATTTAATTCTGTTTGCCTCAATTTCTGCATCTGTAAAAATAACTGGAGAAAGAAATGGCAGGCCATTTCAGTATCTTTGCCAAAACAAAACCAAACCAAACCCAAATGGGGTCATGAAGAGTCAGACACAATAGAAAATGACTCGACAACAAGCTCATTAGAGCTGTAAAGGAAGGAATATTGGATTGTAATCAAACAGAGGTTTTAATCCTATTTCTACTGTTCACTGAATGACCTTGTATAAGGTATGTCCCCTCTCTGTGTCTTAGTTTCTTCATGTGAGAAATTAGGGACTGAATGTCATGATCTATAAGGTTCCTTTTAATTCTAAATATTCTAATAATCTAATAATAATTTAAATACTCCAATGCAGATAACAATTCTTTGGTTATTTAAAAATAGGGTTTTTTAATAGTTTTTAAGAGTTGCAGTGGCCCCAGAATTGGTCATCCTAGAGCCAGCCTCATGATGGTCACTCCAAACTTAGTAATTCTTGTCCTTTGACAAGAGCTATCGGAACAAAAGTAGTCTGCCACTGAACTCGTATTCCAAGGTTTCCCAGTTCTGCTTTCAGCCTCACCACTGTTCTAATTTATTCTTGTCCCTTAGGCTCAAGCTTCATTTTTGCAGCATGACACAGGACATCTCTCCATATTTAAGAAATCCAAATGGAATCATCTTATGCATAAATTCGTGATGGGGCATCTAAAGGTATGGATAATTTGAAGTACATCCATATGTATTTTGACCTGGAAAGAAAGAACATCTTCTCAGAATACTTGAGATGGCTTTTGGGAAACACCAGGCTTAAAGTCATACATGTTTAAGAGATAATTACTCTGCTTCTATTCATTCCTACTTAATATAAATTTCTAAATGAGCTTGATTGTTTTTCTGAGTCATATAAAAAGAATGGGGAAAAAACATAGTATTTAAATATCTGATACTAACAGTTTATATTTATAGAGACTTTTGCACATTCTAGTACTATGAAATAGATAGTATAATTATTAGTTCTATTTAAGATTCAGAGTGAAGGGATATATTGCACATTTACGATTTTTATGGACAGCTGCCTTAAAAAAATAATAATTTAACTAGTTCCCCACTACCAACAGGCCCAATATTCTCTCCTAATTAATCCAATGTGATGTAAAAGAAAGAGCATTAGGTTTGGGAATTTATACGACTGTTCTGTGAGTGAGTGAGTGAGCAAGTGAGTCTTGAATTTGAAGTCTAAAGATCTAGGTTTGACTTTTCTTGGCTTATTTTCTGGGTGACATCCTTGAAATCAGTTTTCTCAACTGTCAAATGACTTCATAGTACATGGACTTCCTATTTCAAGAGATTAGTATAGGAAAATATCTTTATTTTCCTTACACTCTACATAAATGTGAATCATTGTCCTTAATTATTATTCCCACTTGACAAACTAAGAAACAGGATCAATGAATTTAAGAATCTGGTAATCCTGAAGTGCCCGATAGTTTTGGATTCCTGAAATCTGGATTCTGATTTACTGTGTGATTGTTCACAAATCATTAACCTATGTGAGCCTTGGTTTCCTCATCTTTAAAATGGGAGTGTTAACACTAGTTCTTTTTAGATAAGGAAAGGAATGTTCTTTATAAAATGAACTAATGGGAAAGTGAAGATAGCAAAGAATTTGATTCAAATCCTGCTTGTCTCTTACTATGTGTTCAAATACTGCTTATAATACTGCATGACCCCTAAACAGTTATTTAACTTCTCTTCAGTTTTCTCATCTATAAAATGGCGCTATTATGAAGATTAAGTGAGATAATAATTGTAAAGCATTTTACAAACCTTAAAATGCTACATAAATGCTTGCTATTCACCATCATCACCATCACCTCTCTAGTTCTCAGAGTCTTCTTTTGCTAAGTTCAAAAATTAAACATCTACGTTTCATCCAAAATTTGCCCCCAAGGCCATGGATAGTAAATGTCAGCAATGAAAATGAAATCCATATCTAGATATATATCCAGATAGAAGTATCTGAAGTTATAATAATATACCCATTTTACAGATGAACAAGTTATGAGTTGTGCAGGTTCATTCAGTAACTGAGTAACAGATCCAGGAGTCCAACCCAGGTCTTTTGTCTTAGAAACATTGCAAGGACCTTCAATAACCACCACTCATATTCTGTATTTGCCAGGTACTTTACTCTCATTATCTCATATTATATTCACCATGCCCTGGTAATCCAGACAGAGAAAGGATCATGATTCCCATATTACAGTTGAAGAAATTAAATACTGATTAGTGAAATGATCTACCAGAATTGTTGATACCAAGTGACATCTCTCCCCTGTTTCTCTTTAAGGTAACATCTCCAATGGCATATCTTAGTAGGGAGTGAACAGTACTCAGTATCAACTTGTTTTGAAATTATCTGATAGCTCCCTATGGCTATTTCCCACACTGCTTTCATAATAACAAGATGGTTACAGTCTTTGGTTTCAAAGGTGTTTGTCAGGTCATCTGGAACAATAATTCTCAAATTTTGTTCTCAATATCTTTATACTATTAAAAATTATTGAGGATCTGTCCAAAGAATTTTTATTAATATGGGTTATATATTTATAAATGTTTATCATATTGGAAATAAAAACTAATTTTGAATTTGTAGACCCTTTGAAAGAGTTTCAGAGACTTCCAAGGATTTTCTGGACCACATTTTGAGAAACATTGATTTAGAGGAGCTGCTGAAGAGAAATAAGTCCCTAAAACTAGAGTTGGCTACATTTCTCCTTGCTCGCCCACATCTTACAGTGGCATTGGATCTTTGTAGGAAGCAATATAACCTAGAGTTCTGACTCGCCTCCAATTCTGCCCAAAAGAGAGTCTGATTGACTTTTCTGTTCACTAAAGGTGGGAATTGGCCATCAGATAGGGCCATGGAAAAATTGAATCCGATTCTAGGATCAAAGAGTCAGAGTTGAAAGGAACCTTAGGGGTCAGCTATTCCCACACCCCCTTTTTACAGATGAGAAGAATGAGATCCAGAGAAACAAAATGACTTGTCCATAGTCATATAAGTAACAAATAGCTGACAAGATTGGAAGCCAGATTTTCTGACTCTGATACCACTCTAGTCTACCACATGGTGCTAAGAAATAGTATAAAAGAGCTCAAAAGATTTTAGGCAGGATACTACTGTGGAATACCAGACTAGAAGTCAAGAGTCTCAGATCTGCCAGCTAGGGAGCTGTGCATCTTTGGGCAAATCACTTCTCTGAAAGTCATTTTTATCCATCTAATATCTAATGAGAGATTTTCTCTCAGACCCCTTCCAGCTACCACACTCTTTGTCTAAGGTCAATTACAGTTTTAAAATTTTACAAATTTATAATGTACCATTTATCTAACTTTAATTAGAACCATTATTAGGAATATCCAACTTTTCTCATTTGAATAAGCTAAAATTTCAATAGCATCTACCAAGGAGAAAATAGCACGAGGATAGAGAAAAACATTGTAAGACTGGGAAAATGGATAAAATGAAAGCTCACCCAGGCTGTGGACTTTTTTACCCTCCAAATAGTATGTTTGCTCATTGATGAATGACTGATTGATTGATTTTCCAAAAGCTAAGAATTGAATCAAGAGAGCTTTTAATGTCTGTTTAGCTCCATGTAAAGAAGAAAGATGCATAGTGAAAAAGCTATTGGAGTGGGAAATAAAAGGTCTGAGATCTACCATTAATTAGGTGCCTGATCCTGTAAAAATTGATTCCCTGTCTGGGGCTACTTCTTATTAAAATGAGAAGAGTTGCACTAAATCAAGAATTTCTAATCTTTTTGTTACATGAACTACTAATGAATTTTATGGACCCCTTCTCAGAATGAGGTTATCTTAAGGTTTAAAATTATACAGGATTTATAAAAGAAACCAGTTATTTTAAAATATTATCATATATATGTATATAGAGAGATATATAACATATATGTGTATACATACATACATATGTTTATTTGCTTATTTATTTATTTGAAATTCAAGGATCTCATGTTAAAAATCCCCAGATAGCTAGAGTTCTATGGAGCCTTTCCTGCTTAAGCATTTTGGGAAGCTATCATTTTCTGACACATTCCTATTGGACCACAATACCTGGGTTCTGCTCTGCCATTTCCACTATTTAATTTCTGTGGCCTCAGTTTCCCCATATATCCATAAAGACATAGTAATAATCACCCTATCTGGCTCCCAGTACTATGGGAGTTGGATCAACTATATCTGAGAAAGGTGTTTTACACATGTGAGGGAGTGTTATATTAGCCTGAAGTCATATACCGAGATAACCATCATTTGTTATCAATCTATAACAATGCCCCTCCCAAATTATTATTTATGCATTTCAGCAGATTGGGGTTTGACAGGCACTGGCTTCACACATACTTTTGATTAGGCAGAAATGAATGGAGGGTTCTGATGTCAGATCAAAAGGGAAGGGAAACAAAGATGAAGGCAAGAAAGCAAGTGGGAGGAAAGAGAGAGAGTGGGATGGAATTAGACAGGATTACATCTTAAATTCAACCAACATTTTCCTGTTACTGAATCTTCTTTCCTCCTAAGGGTATGTCAACAAAGTGGTGGAACTATCGGCACTTTCAGCATCACGCAAAGCCCAATATCTATCCCAAAGATCCAGATATTGACATGGGACCACTTTTTGTGCTTGGGGAATCACAACCAATCAAGGTATGTTTAGAGTGAGTACATTGGCATTTGGAAATTCAAAGACATGTTGAAAAGAACTAAAGGCATCCTAAAAGAAAGCCCTGGAGTATTAGAGTTCAAAAGATTTAAAGAAAACAACCTCCTTCTTAGAGCACGTTGAAAACACACATACAGGTTAATTAAATCATGTATTTTCACATTTGGGGGAGCTAGGTGGTACAATAGATAGAATGCTAGGCCTGGAATCAAGAAGACCTGAGTTCAAATCCAGCTTTAGACACTTATTAGCTGTGGGACCCTGGGCAAGTCATTTTACCTTCTTTGCCTCAGTTTCCTCTTCTGTTAAAAAAAATGAGATGGAGAAAGATATAGCAAACCACTTTAATATCAGTACCAAGAAAATCCCAAGTGGGATCACCAAGAATCAGACACAGCTCAAAAAACTGAACAATTCTCATTTAGCTTGACTGCTCAAGAAACTTCAGTAGCTCTTGTATAAAATATTAGCTTGCTTGAAAGTCAAAGCTCTTTACAATCTGACTTCAAACACATTTTCAGATCAGTTTCTCATTGTTCCCCTTCATATATTCTATCCTAGCAAAAATGGACTACTTGATCTTATGCATATATTATATTCTGCTGTACGCCCTTCACACATTTGCACAGTGTACCTCATTTTTCTGGAACTCTATCCCTTTTCACCTTCACCTGTTAGAATTCCTATTTCCCTTCAAGTCTCAGTTTAAGTGAATTCTCTCTTGGTTGTTAGTGTTCTCCCATATCATCCCTAAATTATCTTGTATTTACTTTATTTGCATGCTGTTTTTTCCCTTTGTAGAAAGTAGGGTTTTTGTAAAATGTAGGGACTGTTTCATTTTTCTTTTTTTATTCCTAGAGTAGGGCCTTAGACATAGCAGGCACTGAATGGATGTTGGTTGAAGCAATTTATTCCTCTCTTTACTAAAAAAAACAAACAAACAAACAAACAAACAAACAAACAAAAACACTAAGCACTTACTCTATACTAAAGCCCCAGGAATATACAAAGTTTTGATAAGACAAAGTGTCTGCCTTCAGAAAGCTCAGAGAAGATGGGGACATTGCAAAGAGAATAGAGAGTTGTATTTGGTGTCAAAGGATCCAGATTTAAAACTTGGCTCCAAGGCTTCCTATTTGATCTAGGATAAAGCACTTCATTTATCTGAGTCTGTACTTCCTCATTGGAAATGAGTTCTATTACCTCTAAGTTCTATTGTCTCTCTAGATTTGGACCATTTATATTCTCATTCTTTCTAGTTCTGGCATCTTATAGTCTAAATTCATTCTAGCTTTCGTATTTTGCATTTCAATGTTTTTCTTCCAGCTGTATCATTCTATGTTCCATATTTTATGTTCTAAAATTCCTTGCTAGGTCAATGATTTCCCTCACAGCTTGAACTCTATGATATTATAATTCAACTTGGAAAGAGTGTTAATGTTTGCCCAATTCAACATTTCCACCCAGTTCAAGAAATCTCTTCCATTGCAATTCCACCCAACATTCCACCCAATTCAAGAATCTCTTCTATAACATCCCAACAAGATCCGTTAGTCTCTGTTAAACATTCCTAGGGCTCATTACTATATAGTAGGAAGACTACATGGTCAAATCCATTCAGGGCAGACAGAAGTCTTGGAAATGTCACTGCCTACCAAAAAATCTTATATTATTGCCAATTTTTGTTTGACTATGTGGGACAGAACCAGATTTCCCACTATCCATGATTTTCAAATTTTGTGTTCTTATTTTGTAATGCCAATTCAAAAGTAAAATTGGTCATAAAGACTTTTTTTCTTTATTGGATTTGATTGCTATAAATATCACTTCTCTAAAGCTCACATCTTTGACAGAAATGTGAGAATAAACAAATTGGACTAGTTCAAGTTTTCTTAAACTTTTTTCCACTCATGACAGCTTTTGAAATTTTTTATATGATCCTGGATATATAAATATATAAAATAATACAAATCAAATCTTTACAGATCCCTTTTGATGGCCCCACATTCTGTTATATGATGGGGTCATGACCTACAGTTTAAGAGACTTGACCTAGATGATCAATAAAACATCTTCAGTCGGTAACATTCCACATGATAGATTCTAGAATGTAGTTCTTCTGGTTCTGAATTTCCTTGGTCTAATGTCCCTTCCATCTCTAGCATTTTATATTGTCCTTTCATGTCTGATATTCAATATTCTATATTTTATATTCCATAGAATCTTTCAGGTCAGCCTCTTATGTTCTAAGTTCTTTTATGCTATATTCTAATACCTGGACAATTCTAACATTCTATGATATTTGTTCTATTTCCCAAAGTCCATCCCCAGCTTTCGTTTTCAATGAATGTTCTATGGTCCTCTCTAGCTCTGACGGTTTCACCTAGCTCTGACATTCTGTTCTCTAGGTCTCTAGATTATTTCTTTTGCTTCTGACATCTCATGGTTTCATGATCTGAAATAAGAACATGGAAATTCCATCTTTAAGTCTTTTTGTAGCTATTAGCAGATATAAAAAGCTACCTCCAAAAAATTTGTACATTTTTTGTTGACTTGATTTAAAATTTCAGCATGAAAAGTTTTCTTTGACTTGAAAACTTTGTGATCACTTTTCCAGAGTGAAGCTAAGACACAGGTGATCTCAAAGAACTGCACGTCCTCCTCCCAGATGGAGGGCTGGGCATTGAGATTCAGCTACTGAATTGAGATTGCTCTCTTCCCCAGAAGGCAAATAATAAAAGGTCTCATCAAAACTTAAAAAGAAAAAGGAGGGTGTTGAGTCAAAATATCTGCTCATTGAAATTCAAAGGCAAAAGTTTGGCTCTCTTGTGAAAACAGGTTTTTCTGGCTGTGGAAGATACTTTTTTGGTCTCCTGCCAAATTACTGAGAGCTGCATCTTATTCACCTGCTGAGATCACCTTTTGGTATCATAATTCAGAACTGTGGAACATAGTTTAAAGGGTAGAGGTATATTCAGAGTTAAGTAAGGGGCTCAAATGAATTCTGTGCTACTCTACTGTGCTAAGATTTGATTCTATCAGTCTTGTATTCCCCTCTCCTCCTAATTAATATTTTCTTATATTCTAATGATCCTTTTACTTTTTTATCAGCTAAGATATGCCTTATTCTCCCATCCCAGACTCCATGCCCAAATTAAGAATACAAGAAAAAAATCAAAACCTATAACAAGCATGTATAGTAAATCTAGACACATTGACCACAACAGACGTGTGTGTGAGTGTTTGTGTGTGTGTGTGTGTATATGCATACGCATGCATATAATGAGGTAAGACTAGCAATAGCTAGTTTGAAATAAATATGCAACAAATTCACAATAACCATCCTCTTTGGCAAAAGGCACATTTATTTAAGAAAAAAAAGGTTATAGATAAAATAAGAGATAAATTAGGCACCAAGAGTAACAAATGGGAGAGCATATAATCAGCAAGGAAAAGACAAGTTCCCCTGAAAACTCCAATTAAACAGGAAAAGGGAAATACTTCATGAGGTAGGAGCAAAGTCTGGTTAAATCCAAATAGAACTAGTTAGAGTAAGGAGAAAGGTGCTATTAAAAGAAGACACTATGAGGAAAAGAGAGTAACCTCACAGATCTTCCTCGTAAGCGTATCTTTTATAGGGGAAATATACTTGGGGGTATATAGAATGTTAAAGGGGGAAAGAATGTTCAAACTGGGCAAATCACTTCATGAAGCTGAATCTCCGTCTCCTTATCTGTAAAAAAAGGATAAGGAGATTTTTGTGAAATATTTCAAATGGATGAGATGAGAGAATTCTATAAACATTAAAGTGTTTATAAACAAGTTCTTGTTGGAAGAGAAGAGACACACTAGATCTAGTGCTGGATCTGGGCAGGAAGATGAGTCCAAATACAGTCTCAGCCATTTACTAGCTAAGTGGCTTTGGCCATGTCACTTAAACTATTTTCTTCAGTTTCCTTATCTATGTAATGGGGATAGTAATAGCACATACCTCATAGGGTTGTTGTGAGGAGCTGATGAGATTACATTTGTACAGAGTTTGGCAAACTTCCAGTGCTACTTTATTATTATTATTAATAATAATATTATTATTAATTATTCCAGTGCTGCTGCTACCACCACACTATAACGATTACTATTCCTGCTACTATTACTATTATCATCATCTATTTTATATTTGCCACCTATGAGGAAATCAGGGCCCAGAGAGGTTAAATAAATCACTCAACAGCAAATTGGGAGTAAGTGCCTGAGCTGGAATTTCTACTCGGGCCACTGCCTCCAAAGTCAACATGAATATTCACTACACTACATACTAACCTTTCATTATATAGCACACTGTAATAACAAGGAGTAATTTGTATTTTTTTCCCTTTCTCAATTCAGTATGGCAAGAAAAAAATCAAATATATTGATTATGAAAAGCAGCACCTATACTTCTATGTAGGTAAGCTTCCATAACCTCCTGTGTTCTGGGTTCAAAAGCTATCTCTTACCTCTGGCATTCTACATTCTACAATCCTCCCCAGTTCTGAAATTTTATTTTTCAAGCTCCTCCTACCTCTAATAGTCTATGTTCTAAGGCTTCTCCCAGTTTGAACATTCTTTCCCCCTTTAATATTTTATGGTTCCTTCTACCGCTGACAGTCTATGTTGTATCCCAAGATCCCATTCTCTTCTAACACTGTATATTCTGAGGGCCCTTCCAACTTTGACAATCAATATGATTCTATGAATAGTTACTTTATAATAGTTATTTTTCTAGATTTTCTTGATTGTGTGACATGGGAGAAACTGGCATAGGACCTGGTCCAGCATGGTGCCCTCATCAGGGAAGATATTGTGCTTTGTGAGAAAAGTAGGATTAAATTAGCTCAGAAAAAATGGAGATGTGCAAAGTTAGAGTCCACAGAAACTATTTGTGTCCAGAGCATTCTGATCTTATATTGATCTGATCATAATTGGATATGCTATAACTCGACCCCTTGTCAGTTACAATCATTACCAGTTGAACATGTAAGCAAAAAGCAGGGTGCCCACTAAAAGGGTTAGATAGATCTAAGGGTATCCCCACTTATCTATATTTATTGCATTAGTATCTCCTTGTCTTATTCACTATCTTTTCTTCCCTTCTAGTTGGCCTTCCCCTACTTATGCCAGTCTATTTCAACATGCAATCTCTTCAAGTGACATTCCTTCGGAAGGAATGGAAAGTGAGTGTCAACCTTCCGTCACAGACTCTCTCCTTGGAGCCTGGGTCAAATAGAGGGTTCTGGCTACTCAAGATTCCTCAGTGCTAGAGGCAGAGAACACTTACCTTGCAAAGGGATGGGGTCAAGGCTACAGTAGGGGCCGTTAGCTCACTAATAAAAGTATCAGACTTTTCATCTGAAGGTTTAGAATTCCCTGTTTGGGTGGGAATACGACTTTTTGACACAGTGTCACAGTGGGTACTAGACTTGGAATCAGGGAAGTCTCAGGTTTAAATCCTATCTCAAATACTTATTCCCTAGATTCTCTCAGCCAGAATTTCAGTATTTGCCAAATAAGTAGGTTGGACTTCATACTCTCCATGGTCCTTCCTTCCAGCTTGAAATTTACCACTCTTCATCACTTCAACCCCATATATCTTGAAGTTTTTCCTCTTTTAGGAACTTGCCTGGATCAGCACCTTTTACATCCGCTATTTCATCACCTACAGAGCTTATTATGGAATTATTGGGACTGTACTTCTCATATATCTGGTCAAGTAAGTGAATCAATGAATTTTGTTATTCCTCTTTCCCAGGGAGTCTTAATCTGGGATCTGGAAACTTGGTTTTGTTTTTTGTTTGTTTTCAAATAGAGGCAATCAAGCAGGGCCTAGAGTACTAGACTTGGAATCAGGAAGGTTGACCTCGGTCTCTTACTATGTGACTTCTCATTCTGTTTCCTCATCTATAAAATGAGAGTAATAATAGCACTATTCCTTGGGTTCTTGTAAAGATCAAAGGAGAAAACATATAAAGTGCTTTGCAACATTCAAAGTGCTATTTTAATGCTGTTATTATTAATTTAATAAATGTATATTTATAAATTATCTATACATGTATAGATAATTGGTTTCCCATATAATTATATGTATTAATTTTTATACATTTAAGCACATTATGCTGAGAAAGGGGACATAGATTTTTCTCAGGCTAATCAAGGGATCCATGATATAAGTAAGACCATAAAATATAGTGCAAGCTCCTTTACCTCCCAATTAGGACGACAGGAACCCAAACAAAGCCCATGGTGATCCTTCCAATACACCTAGGTCATCCAGGAATTGTGTATGTCAGGCTTTAAAATAGACACTGAAATAATTGGGATTGTCTAATCTTTCTTTTTGTGGACTGTTTGTCAATCCAAGCTTCCCTCTTTTCACAGTCTTCCCTTTATTTGGAATTTAGCAAAGACCAGCTTATGAAATGGTTTAAACAGATTTGAGTGGGTAGCTCACCTTTTCATTGGCTATAAATGTTCTCCTTCCTCTCCTTGATTTCCAACTTTCTTTAAGATATAGCAATTTCTCTTTTCTGTAAAATGCCTTTCTCAATACTCCTACTGCTAGTGTTTTCCCCCTGAGATTCCCTTCATTCATCCTGTGTCTTATGTGTACATTATTATTTGAATATTATCTCCCCCATTAGACTGTGAGAATGGAGACCATGTTTTTTTTCTCTTAGATCTTTCTCTGAAAGAATGTACATAGTATTATGTTGAGATAATATTGCCTATAGCAAGCAATTAGTAAATGCTTATTGCCTGACTGAGATGTCTAGTGAGAGCTATAATAATGGTGGGACTCAGTTGAGTCAAATCACAACGCCAAAAATGGAAAAGAGTTTACATGACCTCTGAGGAAACTGAGGCACAAAGAGGACCAATTACTTCCCTAAAGGCAGGAAGTTATAATGACAACAGATGAACCCACTTTTGAAGACCACAAGTTCTGTTACTTTGAGGAAGTTACTATAGCTACTTTTCCTCTGGACTATTTGTGCCCAACTGTGGTAAAGCTTTCTAAACTCCATATTGGGCTGATGAACCAGACAAATGTGATGTCATTCTGGCCCTCTTTGAGAGGACTATAACCATTCTAACTTTAAAGGGACTAGATTGGATTTAATGATCTCTAGGGATACCAAAAGATTTTTTCTCTAATATCACTTACAATCTTAATATTTGTGTTAGATGTTGTAAATTTCCTTCCAACTCTAACATCTCATCTTCTGTGGCTGGAGTTTCTTCCAGTTCAATGTTTTATGTCCTTAAGTCTCTTTATTTTTGAATCAAATTTCTCTATGGCATGATTTCAAAGCATAAACTTTCCTCCATCTATTATTGAATATTCTGCTCTATGCATCAGGAAAATAAAACCAGTGTTTTAGAAGCTTTTAGTTTTAGAATTCTGCGAAAGACATTAGAAAATCTGGGTTCTAATCTGGGTTCTTTTGTGTTTTGAAATGGAGGTAAAGATACTTCTCAGCCTACTTTGGATGGCTGATAAGATGAGAATTTGGAAACTCTTTGAATTGAGGGAAGATAGAAAATCATTAGTTCAAGTACTGGGGGAATTATCCTGCATATCTCAAAATTCACAGGATCACAGAGATTAGAGATTGAAAGGATCCTGGGATTATAAATTTGGCCTAGTTATTTTAGCTCTGGAGAAGGGTAAACGATTTGCCTCAGGTCTCACAGATGTAATAAAAGTCTGGGTAGGGGAGCTTATACTTTCAATAGCCATCTCAGAAAGGGAAAAACAGAATAGTATCCATCATAGAAGGGTAGCCATGTCCAATAGAAACCATTATTCAGTGACTTCCAAGACCTTTCCAATCTTCTTCAGTCTTATTCTTGGTTTTTCGCTTTCATATTCCACCCTGTTGAATTACCTAAGACACACTGCCATTTAATAAGGATTAGTGAATGGGAAATAAACCTGTGTTCTGCATGGAATGACTAATTGTCTCATTATCTTCCATGCTGCTTTCTCTAAAGGCTGCTGGAAAGCCCCTGGATTGCATTGGTCACCCAGATGAGCCACATTCCAATGAGGATGAGTACCGAGGAGAACCAGGACTGGTTTAGCACACAGGTAATGATGTCACCTCCTCCCAGGCCATCCACTGAATCACTGGCCTTGGTGAATCGTGTCCTGTCAAAGGGATCAAAGCCATAATGAGAATGATAAACTGTCAGACTTGGGAGGGACCTGAGAGCACAGAATATTAGATTGGAAGGGAAATTAGAGGAGAAACTGTCAGAGTTAAGAGGGACTTAAGAGTCTAGAATGAGGGGGTAGTAGTGACTGTCAGAATTGAAAGGGACTTGTGAAAATAATGTTTAATGTAAAAGGCTCTTGGGAGCAAAGACAACTGTTAGGGATTTTAGAACAAAGAGCATTGTATGTCAGGGTTCAGAGAAACCTTAGAATGTAGTTTGTCAGAGTTGGAAGGGACTTGAAAGCTTAGTAAATAGGATGTGAATTTTGGAAAATTTTAAAGGGAGGGAGGAATAAGAGAGTGAAGGAAGAAGGGAAGGGGTGAGGGAGAGAGGAATGGAGAAAGGGAGCAAAAGGGAATAAGAAATGGAGGGACAGAGGGAAGGAGAAAAAAGAAAGGGGGAAGAGAAAAGAGGAAAGAAACAAATATTACATATTATTTTATTTCAGGCACGCAGCTAAGCACTTGGGATACAAATATAACAACAAGAAATACAGACTTTACTCAAAACATTTATATTTTAATGAGGGAAGGCTAGTGGGAGGGAAAGGAAGATACCCAATCAGGGCCATAGTTCTAAACTCCTTAACGTCCTGAATAGAGCCAGAAGAATGAAGGCTGATCAGTTCTTCCCTGGAAGAACTCACAAATGGGAAAAAGGAACCAATTATACAGATTTTTTTTTTTGAAGACTACCTTGGGAAAGAGTTAAACAAAATGTCATTTTTGTTCTGTTATCTGAGAAAATAGCATGTTCCACACTCAAAAATGTGTCTCTACATCTGGCTTCCTGCAAAGCCCTCCCTCCTTTTTCCCAACCCTACACACACAAAGATACTCTTGAATTTTTTCTAGTGAAATATTATTCATTATTCATTCTTCAATATCCAATTCAAACATCACCACCTACCTAAAGCCTCCCGGATTTTCTGACCAGAAGTAACTCCCATTTCCGAATCTCTGAAACAATAGTCTTTACAATTTTCACAACATTGACTAATTATTTGCTTATGCTGTAGTATATTCCTGAAGATCTTTATATTGGATCTGGGTATTTCCCCAGTTTCTCCTGCTAAATTATCATCTCCTGGAGGAACAAAAAAAAAAATCTGTTTTGTAATCCTCAGCACCTTGTACAATACCTTTCAACCAGGATACACTCAATAGTCCCTGCTATGTGAATGAAAATTGCAATAAGGAGAAATGTAAAGTTTTATCCTTGGGTTCTTAAAAATCAGCTTCACAAGAAGCAGGACTACACTATGGTTCATCCAGAAAGGACTGTGGCAAGTTGACTTATACAATGTATTATGGCAATTCCTGAAAGCTAAACCAAATTGATTGATAAACTACAGTAGGAGGCACGGAGTTCAGTACTAGGAAGGAGATTCAGTTTTTGTGCTCTGTTCTTATCTAATCACCTTAAAATGATGGTTTAAATTCTGGACATTTTATTTTAGGAAACATTTATTAACTGAAAGCATGAATTTGACTAGGCTAGTAAATGATATCAAGGTTAAAAGATTAAATGAAAGAATTAAGGATGTTCAGTCTGGGGAAGAAAACTTAGAGGTTGTCTTCAAGCTATTTGAAAGGTTGTCACTTGGAAAACGGGTTAGAACTTTCTGCTGAGCCTTAAAGGAACTAAGCCAATAGTACCTGGTAAAAGTGGTAAAAGAAGAATTTAGCCCCAAATAATCTCTTAATAATTAGGACTGTCCAAAAGCCGACTGGATTGTCTTGAGAAACTAGTGGATTTCCCATCACAGGATATTTTTAAGGAAAAAGTTGATGAAAAAGTTCATTTGTCAGCTATTTTGTAGAGATTGATTTCCATTTATGCAGAAGCCAAAAGCAATGTTGCCTTACTATCCCTTTTACCTCTGATGCTTGTTGATTCTGTGATACAAGAAGCTCTACATGAGACATATTGAGGTATAGGAGTAGCTAGACTTCATGACTCATACTCACTAACGTCAATTATCGTGATTTTTTTTCCTTGCAGGTTTTGGCTACTTGTAATGTTAAGCAATCCTTCTTCAATGACTGGTTCACTGGGCATCTCAACTTCCAAATTGAACATCAGTAAGAAAAACATTTTTTTTTCCTGAATAGGGATAGAAAAGGTCATTTAACTCTTTCCCCAGTACTTTATCTGGATGACCTTAACATAATCTAGAGGAAAAGAGACAGCACTACATTTAAGAGGCAGAAATCAATTCATCAACAACCATTTATTAATCATCTATCGTGTGTTAGGCATTTTATTAGACTCAGTACAAAGTGAGAGCTTACTGTTCCTAGTGTCTCTAAAGCTAAGCAAACCACATCTAATGCCTCTCTAAATGATAGCCTTTCCAATAAATACTTGAAGAAAGCTATCATGCTCCAATTCTTCTCTCCTCTGAGTTAAACACGACTTCAACCTAATTTATTCTGGCATAGGATCTAGTAGAAAGAATGAAGTGCTAGGTTAGGCTCTAGGACAAATAATAAAACCATCCACACTTACAATGAGAAGTGACTAAATCCTTCTCATGATATTTGCTTTCTGTGTAAAAATGGTCACTTAATCTTTGTATTTGTTTCTCTGCAAAGTGGAGACATAATATTAGTGGTGTCTACCTCACAGCATTGTTGTGAACCTCTAATGAGATTATGTGCACAAAGTACAAAAGTGAAGCTACTATATCACTATAAGTTATTATTAACCATCAGTCAACAAGCATTTATTATGTCTACTACGCGGCAGACATCAACGCCATCACTATCATCATCAGCAGTCCATACCGGTGATTTCATCAGTGAAGGAACTCCCTTTTTATTAGGCAACTTCTTCTACTAATGCATATTAATGGACACTCTTCAATTAAGTCTTAAAGACTTGCCTGGAGCATGGGAAGATGTTAAAACTGGAACCCAGGCCTTTCTGACCTCAAGATCTGTCTTACATCTAATGTAACATTGTTATTAAGCTGGGTAGAAATTTTTGACATGACACCACTGGAGAGAACCCAGTTTTGCTCAATAGAGAGAAAAAGGCCATAGTGATATTCCCATAGTGGTTATATTCTATGGTCTATGGAGGGAAGAGAAGTAAATTTCAAGTAAGAACAAACATTCATTAAGCATCTATTGTATACAGGTATCTGTGCTGTATACAGCCCTGGGACCACAAATCTAACAGCTAAAAGAGATTCAGAAAGGACATATCTAACACACTCATTTTACTGATGAGGGAACTGAAAGAGACTAAGAGAATTAATTGCTTAAAAATCACATACCTAATTGCCTAGAGTGTGATTTGACTCCCTGACTCTAATTCCAACATCCTTTGTACTAAACCACTGTCTATCACATGAGCAAAATAAATAATTTACATAATTGTTTCCCCATCTTAATGGACCTTGTAGTTTAGTTGAGGGATGAGACATCAACCCCAATAGGTATAATACATAATATTGAAGGAAAAATGAATTAAAGTGTTCTTTTAAAAAGTTCCCTTCAAGGGTCATTATAGACAAGAAAGATATAGATAAACATGTCATCTCTTAAGAAAGACACCATAGTCTAAGGTTTTGTTTTTCAAAATAGAATTAACAGAAGCAGTTAGGTGGTACAGTAGATAGAGCAATAGCCCTGAAGTCAGGAGGACCTAAGTTCCAATTTGACCTCAGATACTTAACACTTCCAGGCTGTGTGACCCTGGCTGGGCAAATCACTTAACCCAATTGTCTCAGCAAAATAGAATTAACATTAACTATAAGTTATTGGGTTGGGTTTGGTGGCTGAGCTCCTGGGAAAGTTGATCTCTTGAATAACACATTCTTCCCAGATACTCTAATGCTTAACTTTAGATAATCTAATTCTTACATTAGATTATCTAAGTCTCTATTAGATACTTAAAATTTAGATACTTGTTTCTTTATAATTAAGATTAAGAAGCACTATCCCAATTCCAACTACATATTTCAGACAGTTACTGAATTTCTAAATGAAACCAAAAAAAAAATAAATGGCACACAATAGGGATTTAATCTCCTTGACTATTCTCTACTTCCATTTCTTTGTATCACTCATAGTTGGTGGCTGTGGGATGAAGCATCCTTCCCATTTGCAGTATTTTCACATTGGAGGTACAGTTGGAGTACAGTGGTAAATGCAGAAGAAATATTTTGAAAACCTGAGTTAAAAATCCAACCCTTCTTTGTATCTGCTGCTTTACCTTGGGGAAGCCCGACCTTCAAGGTCCTCATTTATAAAATGGGGATTAAACCCACTATTTATTTTACCTGGTTGTGCTAAAATAAAGATAAGATAATAAACATGAAACTCCTCTTTGGAGGGTAAGAAAATGAGAAACATAAAGGAAGGAGAGAGTCAAAGGGAGGGAGGGAGGGAAAAGAAAGAGATAGACACACAGAGAGAATCTTCTACTAATACATGAGTTTCTTTTGTGCCATCACCACTATATGAGCCACTGTTTTATAATAAACATTGATTCAAAATACATTTTTAAAAATCAACTTACCTTTATTTGAAGATAAAATATATTATAAAATTTTATATAAAATTTATATAAAATATAAATAGCAAATAGTTTAAAAAGAGCTGCAATTAGTCTGGGGAGTGGAAATGGGGAGAGAAGTAGAGAAGAAATGAATCTAACAGATGCCAGTAGTAATGAAGTTATAGAAACCACTAAATTCTCTCCAAGCAGATAACTCCATAATCAGCTAAGTAAGACTTCACCTGCATATTATTATACTTACTTGGAATAGCAGACCTCTTAAGTTGCAATTAACTGGCTTCTTGCACTAGAGTTAATTCAAATTCCCTATGATCCTTCTCCTTTCCATGGAGCTCAAAATTTCCCTCAATTCTCTATCCCTTGGCTTTCTCTTTCCATATCCTTTAGTCCCTCCTTCCCACTATTAAAAAACTACGCTTCCCATCAGCCCCTTGTACAAATATATTTTATACAATTTTAAAAGCTACATAAACATCAGCTACCATTATGTCACAATATCCTTGGAAGTGATACAATATTGGCTGTGATTTATAGATGAGGTAAATAAAACACAAAAAAAGATTGAATGACATGCCTGAGGCCACATAACCAGTTAATAAAAGAGTTAGAATTAGAAAGTGTTCTGATTGTTGTCTCATTAGCTAATGATTACTGTGCCCATCTATGTAGAGGACAGTGACATTCACTCTGCCAGATAATTCAAAAGAACAAAAAAAAAATCAAACAATCCTTTACATTTGATATAAAATACAATGTAATTTTATCAAGACCATTTTGTTCATAATTATATTCAAACTCATTGGCATTTTCCAAACAAGCCCCAAAGCCTTACCACTGCCTGTCTCATAAACATATTGAAGAATGGATAGGAGAGTGGTACATGTTCTTAGAATCCTGAACAGAGATACCTGCATGTGTTCACATTGTTACTGTGATAGATCTGAAATCTTTCTGATGAGTTTTCCCTCTACCAGTACAATTTGAACTCTTCCATACCATTTTACTTGTGTTCCATTTTCCTATCTTTCCATAGCAAACCTATAAGAAGCAGCAAAAATGTATTTTACTTCTTCTAATGTCTAGGTTTAATATTCTTTTCCTTGTCTTTATTTCTCCAGCCTATTTCCTATCATGCCCCGCCACAATTATTATAAAGTTGCACCACTAGTGAGGGCATTGTGTGCCAAACATGGAATTGACTATGTGAACAAGCCAATGCTAAAGGCATTTGGAGACATTGTAAGGTAAGAGATTATCTCACATTTTACAGGTTTCCTTCTCCCTGCACAATTGGTCTGTCCAGCACCTCCTTAGAACTTGAGACCCACAGAGGGCCCAGAAAAGAGCTAATTACTATGGGAGGTATACAAAAAAGTAAATGGTAAATTTGATTCATCAATTTAATTTTATTTGCTCTTAGAAGCTCATCTTCAAACAGTGAAGATAATAATAAGACATTTGAATATATCAAGGAATAATTGAAGAATCAAATAAAATCTAGTAAACAGGCATATATCAATTACAACTTTACACAGTTGTAAAAGATTCTTGCAATATAAAGAAAGAAAAATCTGCTTTCAAGAAGTTCATTTATTAGAAGGGAGACATCACACAGACAGCTCTGGACAAACAAGGTATATATTAAATAACATGAAGTCATCTCAGAGGAAAATCACTAATTTTAAGGAAAATGCAAAAGACTTCTTCTACATGGTGAAATTTTAGCTGACATGAAAGAAGCCAAGGGGCCAAAATGAGAAAGGAGAGAATTCCAGGTATTGAGCACAGCCAATAAAAATGTATGTAACTGGAAGAGGCAGTATCTAGTTTGAGGAACAGCAAGGAGAATGGTGTCACTGGGTCTTACAATATAAAAAAGGAATTAAAGAATAAGAAAATTGGAAAGTAGAAAAGGGTAGGTTTTGAAGGTCTTTAAAAACCAAGGAGAGCATTTTAAATTTTATCCTAATGGTAATAGGGAACAAGGGAAGTATATTGAATAGGGGAATAAGTGACACTGCCAGACCACCACTTTAAGAAGACCAAATGGCAGGTGAGTGGAGGATATATTAGAGTGAAGAGAGACTTGACCAGTAGACTATAGTAATATGAGATGAGGGCCTGCCCCAGGGTGTTGGCAGTTCCAGGGATTATATATGATGACAAGATGTAACAACTGATTCTATGTGGAGGTGAGAGTTAGAGGATGACATCTGCATTGTTAACCTAATAAACTTGAAGGATGTTGGTACCCTCATTAGTACTAGGAAAGTTGAGAAGTGAGAAAAGCTTGGAGTGAGAGATAATAAGTTTAGTTTAGGCCATGCTGAAATTGAAATGTCCATGTGACAGTAATTTTGAGATGTCGGATAGGCAATTGAAATTGATTCTCAGATCTATTCTGACCTCTCAACTGAGTCTTGCAAACACTAAAAATGATAATTGAATCCATTGGAGTTCATCAAGAGAAAGAGAGAGAATAATCAGGACACCGAATATAGAAATAAATTAGTAGGTCAGAGGAGAGAAAGTGTTATGTGGTAATCAGACAGTGCAACTTTAGTTTTCATTAAGGAATAGCATTCAAGAATGAAGTCTTTATCTTATTGTACATATAGGGAAAACTACTATATTGGGTCTAGTTCTATCTGCTTGTTCCCTCTCAGTCTCACATGATGGATCATCATTGCTACCCTGTCCCCTAACTGTCCCACCAAACTTGGTAGTGTAAATTCTTTCTTGGACCCTCTTTATATATTTCTTCAATTGACAATCTCATCAATTGCTATTGGATTGAATAATCTTCTCTGATATTTAAATCTAGCTAAGAGTTTTTTCTGAGTTCCACCTGATCAACTCTTATTATATATTCTATAGAGATCTCAAATTCTACTTATCTAAAACAAAAACTCAGCAATTCTCCCTGCCCCACTCCGTGCCCTAAGGGGGAAAATAGTCTTGAAATTCTTTATTTTAATAAGGATTTAATAATCTTCAAAGTTTTTCTCAACTTCATTTGGCATTCTCAACTCCTGATTCTCTCTCTGAACATATCCAATCAATTGCCAAATCCTATCTTTTTCCTCTTAATGTTAGTCTTGAGCCTCCTGTTATATCAAGCATTTGAAAAATATATGAAAGAATATGGTTTAAACTTGATCTTTTTGGATCCAGAGGAAAGAATTGGGATCCATGAGTTGAATTGGCAAAGCAGCAAAATGAGTTTGACATATGAAAATATATAAATAATTAAGCTTATATAGAAACAAAATAGCCTATATCAGAATGTATTAAGATCCTCCCTTATTAGAGTCTTTCAAATAAAAATGCCAGGGGACCATTTTGTAAAAGAAATTCTTTTCAAGAATGGTCTAGACTAGATGGCCTCTGCAATCCTTCCTTATCTGTGAAAGCACTGGAGCCTGAAAATGCTGAGAGAGGTTTCATCGGGAAGACAGGCAATCAAATATTTATTAAGTACTTACTATCGTGCTAAGTAAGCACTGGCAACACTCTCTTAAGGAGCTCTCCATGTAATAGGGAAGGCAACATGCAAACAAATACTTACAAACAAGCTACGTCCCGGACAAAAAGAAATCGATAGAGGGAAGGCGCTAGAATTATCATCACATGGAAAGCCAGAACTTGAGCTGAGACCTGAAAGTGGGGCCAACAGGATGCAGACATGAAAAAAGTACAGATGACTACCTAAAGGTGTTTTGGTCATATAAGGGCAGGAGAAAAAAGCTGGTAAACTAAACTTGTTGTTCCACCAAGAGTTGCAGATTTTTTCAGGAAATGTGGGAGAGTCAAATATTAGAAACAAGGCTGGTATATAATTTATCACTCTAGCTTATAAATGACCTAAAGGTGGAAAGGGGAGAAGAGGATGAGTTGAGCAGTTAGTGACAGCACCCAGTGCTAGGCCCCTGGAATTTTTTCCCCTGATTTTTATATTGGTGCAAGCAGGAGCTGTGTGGATCATGATTCACGTCAAATACAATTTATACTAGAAATGGGAAAGAGAGGAGAGAGACACATACAGAAAGCAATCAGTAAATTCATAGTCGAAGGCTACGTGAAACAACTATCCAGTTTGACATCTCAGGCTGAGCTGACATGTATTTTTTTGTTTTACTTCTTGTAGGTCATTGAAGAAGTCTGGAGATCTCTGGGTGAATGCTTACTACTACACTTGAGAAGGAACACAGATATTGGGCATGGGTTGGGGAATGGGGAAGGTATTTTCATTGCTTTATGGTCCTTGAATGTTGAAGCACTTTGACCATGCCAATTTAATGTTTATACATCATATAGAAGCCCCAGACCTTGCCTTGCAGGGCTATCATTCAAAATTACAAGTAAAAGAAAGAAAAGACTGGTTTGTTTTAGAGGAGGGAAGGAAACATGGGGTTCTGTTTTCTGCACATCAAAACTTAGTCTTTTCAACAGGTCCAGTCTGGGCCATCTCCTTAGGAAGTGCAAGAGTGAGCAAAGCATTTCATAAAAGTAATTCACCGAGAAAGAATTGACCCTATAGAAATTCACATTTCTCTGGAGCTTAAGGTTTGCAGAGTATATTCTTTCCTCCTAAACAACCTTGAGCAGGAACTTGTATGAGTGTCATTAGATGCATTTTACAAATGAAGAAGCTGAGGTCCAAAGAGGTTAATCACATAGGTAGCAGCATTCAATTCACTGTACTATGAGAGTAGATAGGGTTTAAAGGAGGGAGGAACTAGTTGTTTATGGCATTTCTGTCTGGGAGGAAAAATCATGTCTTCTTCTCTAGTGAAAATCTGATATTTACATACAGTTGGCAAAACACTTCGGCACTTTGTAATGAGGGAATTTCACAGTTGAGCAACCTGAGGTTCCAAGAAAAGAACTTACATAAATGTAGGAGGCAAGATACAAATCCACGTCCTACTTGATGTCATATCCATCTGGAGCTCTATTATGATACTATCTCTTGGACCCATAAGCCCCAGATGTCAACTGACACAACGGATCAAAAAATGTTTTAAAGCAATAGATGGAAATCAGCATGGTTTCTGTCTCCTCCTTACAAAATCTCTTTATTCATCAGCCCCAAGGCCTGAACTTCTGGCTCAGGTTCTCTGAACTACAATTCCAATGTTCTTGCTTCATCAAACAGCCCACAAAATTGTAGAGAACTGGAATCAGTGCAGAGATCTGACCCAGCTAAGGCATAGAGCCCATGGAAGGTCATATAACAAAGGATCCATACGGCCTCATCACCTTGGCCTTTTAAAATCCTTCAATGAGAATCTTCTTCTAATTCTTCCTAATATTTAGTGCTCTTTCTCTCCTCAAATTGTCCAAAGGCTATATCTCCCCAGGAAAAGAAAAGCTTCTTGAAGGCAGAAACCAGTTTGTCTTTGTACCTCCAGTGCCTAGCACAGTCCCTTTTACCAGAAGTTCCTAATAAATATTTTGATGATGGTGAAAATATGTCATAGGGGCAACTAGGTGGTGCAATGGATAGACCAAGTTCAAACTGGCTTCAGACACTTAACACTTCCTAGCTGTGTGACTCTGGGCAAGTCACTTAACCCCAATTGCCTCAAGGAAAATAAAAAGAAAATATCATATAAGTTTTATCCTTCAATATTCAATTTGGGTCTTACCTCACTTAAGAACCTTTTCCTGACTCCTTGGGTAATCAGTATTGTCTTTCCTCAAAGTATCTTATATTTATGTCTCTATTTATATTCTCTGTCCTCCATTAGAATGTAAACTCCTCGAGGGCAGGAATTGTTTCATTTCTATATCCCCAGCACAGAGCTTTGGAAAATAGGAAAAGGTTATTAAAAGGTTTTTTTGGTAAATTTTCTGGTAAATTCTTACCAACCCCTTAAAGACAAGATTGAAAGACTTCTTAGCACCACTAAGGCAGAGAAACACTTCTGAGATCAATTTAAGTAATGGTAATCAATGTGGGATATAACTCCGATTAATCTACTTCTGTGATCAAGACAAAAATGAAAAAACTATCCAACAACTTTCAACTCCAGAACTCACACTCCTAAAAACAGCTTCTCCAGTGATTAATCTGAATCTATGAAATTATATCAATATCGCTCACTCTACAAGTAACAGTTATACACTTACATTATACACACTTTCTCCAATAAAATTTGAGTTACTGGAGATCTGTTTCATCATTTTTATTTAAAGAAGGCCACCAACAGTGCTTGGAGTATAGTATAAAAATATCTGTTGAATTCACCTGAATTGAATAGCTTATAAATGAAATATCCATATGAGTCAGTAGAGGGAGTTTCTACACAAAAGAATTCCCTCTGCTAATAAAATCACAGGTCCAGACTTAATACATAAACAAAAACCAAGTCCACCATGTTTCATCTTAAACCCCTACTCAGTGTCATCATTGGCATCTCCAACTATTAACAGTGTCATGTTAATATTCCCCCTTTTCCCCCTTTACCTCCATCCGACAATAGTGAAACTTTTCTGAAGAGGACTTTAAAAATAGCCTGTCAAAACAAAAGAAATTTACATTTGTCCATGGCATATGAAATGCTTTTTTCAAGCCATCCAATGACGTAGCTAGCACAAGTATCATTGTACCCATATTTCAGGGAAGGAGTGACTAACCCAAGATCACAAACTAAGAACCAGAACCATGATATATGAGAGGGAAAAAAAAAACAATAAATTTCCAGAGAGCAGAATTAAACACCTCCACACAACCCCTCTTCCTTTCCTCTGCCCGCCTTCTCATTTTGTAGAGTATTATGGAGTTTATCTTTGCCCTATCACACCTTGGATTCTCCTTACTTATCTACTTGGAGTAAACCTGTTATTAAAGTATTAGGAGCTTTTCCAGGGTAGTCTTTCCCAAATCTCCAGCATCTGGCCTGGTTGTCAAGAGGCCTTTGGTTTGGGATAAAGGAAAAAAGCAAAGGAAAAGGAAACAATTCCTTTGTTTCCTTTCCAATGGCTTCTCCTTTGAAATCCCTCTGAATTATCTACTTGTTACCTTCTGGATTCAGCATTCCACTTATTTCTGCAAACCTTTGTAAAAGCTAATCCTCGTGCCGGAAATGAAGTCTTGTCTGGACAAAGCCAGTTGCCTAGGCTGTAGTGAAACACACAGTTCTGTATCCAAAAACAAAGTCCAACTGAGGCCTTGAATGGCTGTGAACTCCGTGAGCTTTGTTCACTTCTGAAGTATGTCCATTAATTAACCAGATATACTATAATAGTTAAGGAAATTGATACATGATACTTCCTTTCAGTTCCTTGAAATTCTGGACCTTATTGTCATAATAGTTCTATCATTACACTAATGAGAAACTGATGTTCAGAGAGGAAATTACTTGTCAAAAACCATGCAAGTAGTAAATAGCAGAAGTAGGCTCTAAACCCCTTCTTTGTTCTTCAAATAAATGTTCTCTTCACTAAATCATGTTCCCTTGGAGCATTGATAGATACTTCCCTTAGAGTCTGCAATTGTGCTATTGCTAGTGTTATAGGCTTTAATGGTAGTGTGGTGCCACACAAAGAAGGATAGTCTTGGAGCTAGGAACTCTGGGCTCAAATCCCACTTCTGATAGTTTCTGCCTGTATGGGCAAAGATAAAACCCAAAATTCTGTGCCTCAGTTTCCCCTTCTGTAAAATGGTGGGGATAATTTTACCAATCTTCACAATAATAAGAACAATAACCCTTAAAGTATTATAGAATTGTTTGTTATTTTATTAGGGAAACTTGGTAGCACAGTGGATAGAATGGTGAGCCTGGAGTTAAGAAGACCCTTCACCCTGAGTTCAAATTCATCCTCAGATACTTACTAGTTGTATGACTCTGACTCAAGTCATTTAACCCCATTTGCCTCAGTTCCCAATCTGTAAGATGAGCTGAAAAGGGAAATGGCGAACCTCTCCAATGTCTTTGCCAAGAAAACCTCAAATGGTGTCCTCAAGAGTTAGTCCTAAAAGAAAAGACTCAATAACAACATTTTAAGCATCATAATAAATACCAGACTAATGATTCTATTGGTATAGCAAATTCCCAAGGACGAATCAATGCAAGTCAGCACATTTTGGTCAACTTAGAGTTACAGAGAATTATCTTGAGCAGGGCTTCTTAATTTTTTTTCACTCTTGACCCATTTTCACCCCAAAAAATGTGACTCTGGATATATAGTTATCTAAAATGGTTATACAAATCAAACATGTTTTCTGATAATGTCATAATTTTACAAACCCACATTTAGTTACAAGGCTACATAAAGGATCATTACCTATTTTGAGAAGCTGGGATCTAGAATAATAAAAGGTCATATGAATACCAAAGAATCATACAGAAAATATGCCAATGGTGGGGCTATGATGCATGTCTTTCTGGCTCACTATAGTATGGCTCCCTTTATCACCTGCCTCCACTATAAAACATTTCCTCTCATTATAATTATTAATCACACTAAATCCCTAAAAGAATCCTTGAAAAGCAATGGAAACTGTGGGCATCTGAGCTCTGCAACAATCCAAGAGTAGCCAATGAGGATTTACAGTCCCTGGGGCTAGAGAGGCCCAGGAGAATGGGCTCCAATGCCATAGACAAGGCTTATGTATAGCTCCATTCAGTACACCTGCAAATATACTGTGTTATCATTACTGTCATCCTGGATTAAAAGAAAGCAGAACAAGCCCAGGAAGGAAGCCTTCAATCCCCATTGTCCCTAGGATGGTGCATTCCAGGATCTAAGAGCTGTTGTTGAGGCTATGGAGACTTTCATCAAAGCCAAGAAGATGAGAGAATAGAAAGCTCTAATACTGGGGTGAATCAGTAACTCTTCTGCCATTTCTGAGAAACTTATTGGTCTTGAGAGGAAAAATCTATCTGTCTTTCTTCCTTCTTTTTTTTCTTTCTTTCTTTATGTAGTGTTCTTAAGTAAAATACTGTGGAGGAGGAAAAGGGGAAAAGGAAAGGAAAAAGTATAATTTGGGGGTTAATAAGATGGCAAGAAAAACAGAATTATTAGTTTTAACTATAAATGTGAATGGGGTAAACTCTCCCATAAAACATAAGTGAGTAGCAGACTGGATTAAAAGCCAGAATTCTACAATATGTTAAGAAGAAATACATTTAAAGCAGAGTGATACATATAAAGTAAAGGCAAAAGGCTGGAACACAATCTATTATGCTTCAGGTGAAGTTAAAAAAAAAAATCAGGGGTAGCCATACTGATCTCAGATCAAGCAAAAGCAAAAATTGATGTAATTAAAAAAGAGAAGTAAGGAAACTATCTTGCTAAAAGGTACCATAGATAATGAATCAATATCAATATTAATCATATATGTACTGAGTGCTGTAGCATCTAAATTCCTAAAAGAGAGTTGCAAGAAGAAATAGATAGCAAAACTATAATAATGGGAGATCTCAACCTTTCACAAAATAAAAAAGAAGTTAAAGAGTCAATAGTATACTAGATATGGAGTTCACTTTCTTAGCAATTGTGGTTAAGTGACTTGCCTAGATTTCACAGAGCTAGGATGTGTTAAGTGTCTGAGACCAGATTTGAACTTCAGGGCTCTATCTACTGCACCACCTAGCTGCTTCAATAGTAAATGTTTCTTGAATTGATGAGGCCTTATTATTAAGCAGCATGGGAAAGGGGAGCCAATCTAAGAATTAGCTGGAGTCAAGTGATCACTAGATATTGGTTCTGGAAGAAAAGACAACATGAAGAATTCAGATAGTTGACGTTATAAAGATCATCTAGTCCAAATGTTTCATTTTACCAGAGATCAAAGGATCCCAGGCAGGCAGAGGTGCCTTGCTTCCTGTTCCCTGATGAGTTCTATGTAGAGATGACAGTAAAAGCCATATACTGTGGTATTCTATTAGTCTTCTTTCTCTATATCTTAATACCTGCTGTAATACACAGATAGTCAAAAGAGCCATATTTTTATTTAGTAAAAGCTTCTATAAGCAGTAATTTTCTAATATCCATTTTTGACATTCAAATGCTTCACTTCTTTCTTTTTAGAATTGATCACATTTTTCTTATCAGTTCATGGAACCTATACAAAAATTGACTATATATTAGGACATAAAACTTCAAAAATCAAATGCAGAAAGGCAGAAATAGTAAATGAATTTTTTTCAGATCATGATGCAATAAAATTACATTCAACAAAAGGCCAGGGGAAAATGGGCCAAAAAAATTAAATAACCTCATCCTAAAGAATGAATGTAAAACAGCAAATCATAGACACAATCAATAATTTCATCCAAGAAAATGACAATAATGAGACAACATACCAAAATTTGTGGGATGCAGCCAAAAAAGTGATAAGGGGAAATTTTATATCTCTAGATGTTTACTTGCATAAAATAGAGAAAGAGAAAATCAATGAATTGGGATTGCAACTTAAAAAGCTAGAAAAAGAGCAAATTAAAAACCACCAATTAAATACCAAATTTGAAATTCTAAAAATAAAAGGAGAGATCAATAAAATTGAAACTAAAAAAATTTTGGAATTAATATATAAAACTAAGAGTTGGTTTTATGAAAAAAAAGCAACAGAATAGATAAATCTTTAGTTAATTTTATTAGAAAAAGGAAAGAGAAAAATCAAATTGTCTCAAAAATGAAAAGAGAACTATCCAGCAATGAAGAGGAAATCTTTGCCCAACTTTATGCAAATAAATTTGACAATCTAAGTGAAATGGAGGAATATCTACAAAAATATAGATTGTCCAGATTAACAGAAAAAGAAATTACTTAAGTAGTCCCATTTAGAAAAAGAAATAGAACAAGCTATTAATCAATTCCCTAAAAAAAATCCTCAGGACCAGATGGATTTACATGTAAATTCTACCAAACATTTAAAGAACAATTAACTGCAATACTATATAAACTATTTGAAAAAATAGGGAATAAAGGACTCCTACCAAATTCCTTTTATGATACAGACATGACCTAAACCAGGTAGGGTGAAAACAGAGAAAGAAAATTATAGACCAATCTCCCTAATGAATATTAATGCAAAAGACTTAAATAAAATATTAGCAAAGAAATAACAGAAAATCATCCCCAGGATAATATACTATGACCAAGAAGGATTTATACCAGGAATGCAGGACTGGTTCAATATTAGGAAAATTATTAGTATAATTAACTATATCAATAACCAAATTAACAAAAACTATATGATTATCTCAATAGAGGCATAAAAAGCATTTGATAAAATCCAACAACCATTCCAAATAAAAACATAAACAATATAAGAATAAATGGACTTTTCCTTAAAATAGTCAGTAACATCTGTTTGAAACCATCAGCAAGCATCATATGTAATGGGGCTAAACTGGAACCATTCCCAATAAATCAGGGGTGAAACAAAGTTGCCCATTATCATTACTATTCAATATTGTACTAGAAATGCTAGCTTTGGCAATAAGAAAAAGAGATGAAAGGAATTAGAGTAGGTAATGAGGAAATCAAATTATTACTTTTTGCAGATGATATGATGATATACTTAGAAAACCCTAGAGAATCAACTAAAAAGCTATTAGAAATTATCCACAAGTTTAGCAAAACTAAGATACAAAATAAATCCACATAAATCATCAGCATTTTTATGTATCACTAACAAAATCCAACAGCAAAAGTTACAAAGAGATATTCCATTTAAAATAACCATCGTTAGTATAAAATATTTGGGAAAATCAGGAACTATATAAGCAAAACTACCAAACACTTTCCATACAAATAAAGTCAGATCAAAGCAATTGGAAAAATATTAAGTGCTCCTGGATAGGTCAAGTGAATATAACATGATAATGTTCCCTAAACTAATCTATTTATTTAATGTTATAACAATTAAACTCCCAAGAAACTATTTTATTGACCTAGAAAAAGTAACAACAAAATTCATCTAGAAGAACAAAAGGTCAAGAACTTCAAAGAAATTAATGAAAAGAAAAGCAAATGAAGGTGGCCTAGCTGTACCAGATCTAAAATTATATTATAAAGCAGCAGTCATCAAAATCATTTGGTACTGGCTAAGAAATAGAAAAGTTGATCAGTGAAATAGGTGAGGTTCACAGAACAAAATAGTCGATGACTGTAGCAATCTAGTATTTCACAAACCTAAAGATCCCAGCTTTTGGGATAAGAAGTCACTATTTGACAAAAACTGCTGGGAAAATTGGAAGCTAGTATGGCAAAAAGTAGGCATAGACCCACACCTAACATCATATACCAAGAGAAGGCCAAAATAGGTTCATGATCTAGAATAATGCTATAAAGAGAACATAGGATAGTTTGCCTCTCAGATTTATTGGAGGAGGAAGGAATTTGTGACCAAACAAGAATTAGAGACCATAATTGATCATAAAATAGATAATTTTGATTATCTTAGGTTAAAAAGTTTTTGTACAAACAAAACTAATGCAGAAAAGATTAGAAAGGAAGCAACAAACTGGGAAAACATTTTTACATCCAAAGGATCTGATAAAGGCCTCATTTCTAAAATATATAGAGAATTATCTCAAATTTATAATAGTTCAAGCCATTCTCCAATTGATAAATGATCAAAGGATATGAACAGACAATTTTAGATGAAGAAATAATTGGGACATTGAAATATTGTTGGTGGAACTGTGAACAGATCCAACCATTCTGGAGAGCAGTTTGGACCTATGCTCAAAAAGTTATCAAAGGAGGGAAAGGGACCCATATGTGCCAAAATGTTTGTGGCAGCCCTTTTTTGTAGTGGCAAGAAACTGGAAACTGAGTGGGTGCCCATAATTAGAGAATGGCTAAATAAATTATGGATATGAATGGTATGGAATACTATTATTCTATAAGAAAAGACCAGCAGGATGATTTCAGAGAGGCTTGAACTGATGCCGAGTGAAGTGAGTAGAACCAGGAGATTGTTATACACAGCAACAAGAAGACTATACAATGATCAGTTCTGATGGACATGGCTCTCTTCAACGATGAGAGGATTCAAACCAATTCCACTTGTTCAGTGATGAAGAGAGCCATCTACACCCAAAGAGAGAACAGTGGGTACAGAGTGTGAAACACAATATTGCATTCTCATTCTCTCTGTTATTATTTGCTTGCATTTTGTTTTCATTCTCAGTTTTCCTTCTTTTAGATTTTTGATCAGATTTTTCTTGTGCAGCAAGAGAATTGTATAAATATGTGTACATAGATTGGATTTAACATGTATTTCAACATATTTAACATGTATTAGACTACCTGCCAGCAAGTGGAGGGAGTGAGGAGAAGGTGGGGAAAATCTGAAATAAAAGGTTTTGCAAGGGACAATGTTGGGAAAATTACTCATGCATATGCTTTGTAAATAAATAAATTAATTAAATAGTTTTTTTTAAAAATAAATAAATATATAGATCTGCTGCAATCATGATCCAGGGAAACAGCAGCACAATGACTGAATTCATCCTGCTGGGCTTTACAATCTGACAAGACCTACGGCATGTCCTGTTCCTTGTTTCTGTTTGTCTATGTCACTTCTGTATGGGCAATGTCGGTATGATTCTGATCATCAAAACTGACTCCCACCTTCACACTCCCATGTAGGTTTATCTCCAATACTTGTCTTTTGCTGATTTCTGTTATACTTCTGCCATCACTCCCATTTTCTATGTGACTCTTTCTTGTGTGTATTTACAACCTTCTCCTAGCAAGTCCTGGAAAAAGGATAAAACTGTCTCTTTTATGGCATCATCATCCCCATCCTGAATCCCCTGATCCATAGCCTGAGGAACAAGGAAGTCAAAGAGGCCTTGTACAAAGAACAAGATTTGCTTAACAGGCAGGCCCTGAACTTTAAACAATGCCCTACTGAAAAGAATCAGAGAGAATGACCTCTGAACCACACTAACAAAGGTCATTCTCTCTGATTCTTCTCACAAGGACATAGTATTTCAGGTAAGTTAGACATGACCAGCCAATGGTACAATTTAGAAACTCTTGTAGGAGGGTTAGAATTTCCAAACAAAGTAATCTTTTAAAAAATCTCTAACACATTTTGAAGAATAGCCCGTCTTTGGAATGATAACATTATATAATCATTGATATGCTCACAATCAATTACCAATAATTATGATCACAATGATGATGAGGAAGATAATAATGCTAATTTACATTCCTCTTGCACTAAGGCATTTTCACATGTGTAATCTTAGGTTTTCACAACTCTCCAACTAGACAGTATAGATATTATAATCTTCATTTTGTACATAAGGAAACTGACTCATCAAGCTATAAAAAGAATGAGCTTTTAAAATTAAAAGAGACTAAGAAATTATCTAGTTCTGCACCCCCTTCTTGTAACAAATAAGGAAACTAAGGCCTTGAGAGGTTATGTGATTTGCCTAAGATCACCCAGGTAAAGTTCAAAGTCAAGATTTGAATTCCAGTCCCAGTATTCTTAGCATAATATGATGGTAAAATTGACCCAACTTGTACCCACTGGCAAAACTTTTATGAAACAAAGGATACTTTCATATCTCAATGGGGTTTCCGATATTGCCAATCGGGGATCTGTCATTTACTTCCACACTCCGTGGTTATTTCAGCATCACTTTATGGTGGTGAATGGTCATGTCTTAGCAAAACTAATATTTTTGTTTACTCTATCTCTAAACTTCCCAGAGAGCAGAAAGTAACTGGAGCAGAGCTCATGGATTACTTCATAACCAGAGTCTACACCAGGGTCATCATTAAATGGTTTGAACACAATAAGTATAAAATCGATACTAATTGTCCTTTGAATAGCCAGCCACTGTTCATAATAATGCTTTAGTATTTCAGACGAAACCTGATTATATCATGATCAGCACTCCCTGCCAGATCCTGAAGATCCAAAAGATCTTGGGAAATGACCTTTATAAGGTGAATATAAAGGCCAAATACCTGTGGTTGCTTCTCTCTGGAGTTAACGCAGATATTCCTCAAGTAGGGAAGAGTTCACAAGCAGATCAACACTCTTATCTTGATAGATTCTTCCTGAGTTGAGCTCCAGTTGAATGAAAAAATAAATAAAATTGGTTTCTGATACTTAAACAAATGTAGGAAGCAAGATGCAAACCCATTTCCCTCATGATAGAGTGTCATAATAGAACACCAGATGTTCCTATATCTTGTACACATAAGCTCCAGGGGCCAACTGACCCAAGAACTCAAAGAATGTTGATAGAAATCAATAGAAGGAAATCAGCATGCTTCTCTCTCTCCTTACAAAATCCCTTCATTCATCATCCCCAAGGCATACACTTCTGTCTCAGCTTCCCTGAACTACAATGCCAGTGGTCTTGCTTCATCAAACCACCCACAAAACCGCAAGAGATTGGAATCAATGGACAGGCCTGACCCAGCTAGTGCATATATAGCCTATGCAGAGTCATATGACAAAAGATAGCTTCATCACCTCGGCCTCTTAAAATCCTTTGATGAGAATGCTCTTCAAATTCTTCCTAATATTTAGTGTTCTTTCTCTCTTCAACTTGACTTTTATTTACTACTCTATTCATAAGCTATATCTCTCCAGGAAAAGAAAAGCTCCTTGAGGGCAGGAACCATATTTTCATTTTCTTTGCCTTCCCAGTTCCTAGTACACTGCCTTTTGTTATAAGTTCCTAATAAATATTTGATGACTCGGACTGGTGAAAATATATGTCATGTACTTTTATTCTTCAAGACTCAAATCAGGTCTCATCTCATTTGAGAATCCTTTTCTGACTCCTTGGGCAATCAGTATTGTCTTTCCTCAAAGTATCCTGTATTTATGTCTCTATATTCTATATCCTCCATTAGAGAATCCTCAACATAGCTCCTTGAGGGCAGGAATTCTTTCATTTCTATATCCCCGGCATCTAGCACAGTGCCTTGACAAATATAAAAAGCTTAATAAAAGTTTGCTAAATTCTTACCAACCCCTTGAAGACAAGATTGAAAGACTTTCTCAGCACCAATATGATCTCAAAAGTATTTCTCTGCCTGTTTAAGTGATAATAAACAATGTGGGATATAACTAAGATTAGTCGACTTGTGGGATCCAAGATCCAAGGCCAAAATAGAATTTCTCTCTAATTTAGAAGCCACAGTCCTAAATATAGCTTCACCAGTGAGTAATCCCAATGCATGAAATTATATTAACATTGCTAACCATACAGGTAACAGTTACACATTTACATTATACACATTCTCACCAATAAAACTTGAGCTACTGAAGATTATGTCATTGTTTTTATTTATACACAGCCACCAACAATGCTTGATGTATATCCGGATCTTTAAAAATATCTGTTGAATTCACCTGAATTGAATAACTTATAAATGAAATATCCACATGAGTCAGTAGAGGGAGTTTCTACACACACAAAAAAAAATTCACTCTGCTAATAAAAATCACAGGTTCAGACTTAAGACAAAAATAAAATCAACCATGTTTGATTTTAAACCCCTAATTCAATGTTGCTATTGCTGCCTCAAACTATTAACAGTTCCATGCTAATATTCCCCATTTTCTTCCTTCATCTCAGTCCAAAAAAGGTATAACTTTTCTCAAGAGGATTTTATTAAGCATGTCACAGCAAAATAAATTTACACTTGTCCATGGTATGTGAAGAACTTCTCTCATGTCATCCTATGAGGTAGACAGCAAAAGTATCGTTGTGCCCATTTTTCAGGGAAGATGTGACATCCAAAATCAAACAACTAAGAACCAGAGCCAGGATATATGAGAGAAAAAAAGGACACAATTAAAGTATTGGAAAAAAAGGCCATCCAGCGCTACACAACCCCTCCTCCTTTCCTCTGCCCTCTCATTTTTTAGAGTATTACAGAGTTTATCTTTGCTCCTGGCCTATCACAGCTAGGATCTCGCTTACTTACCTACTTGGATTCTGATGTTATAAGAAGTTATTAGACTGTTAAGAGCTCTTGCAGGTTAGTCTCTTTTCTCATCTCATCTCATCTCACCAGCATCTGGCCTGGTTGCCAAGAAGCCTTTGCTTTGGGATAAGAGAAAAAAAGAAAAGGAAAAAGGAAACAATTCCTTTTTTCCTTTGGATTCATTGATATCTCCACTTTGGGTTTTCCTTTGGAATCTCTCTGAATTATCTACTGTTACCTGACTGTTACCCTCAGAATTCAGCATTCCACTTATTTCTGTAAATTTTTGCAAAATTCAATCTGTCTTATATGATCAGAGTCAGTTTCACAAGGAAATTTATTTCTATATCAAAAAATTAAGTCCACCTGATGGCCTGGGATAGCAGTGAACTCTGTAATGTAAACTTTATTGACCTCTAAATTATATCCACTAATTATCTAGATATGCTATAATATTCTTCATAGTTAAGTCAATTGATAGGTGACACTTTTCTTCCTGTTCCTTGAAATGGTTTCATGATTTAGACAGAAAGGTTGATACTATAAGCAAATTCGAAAAGCAGGGTATAGTTTACTTCTCAGATCCATGGAGATTAGAAGGGAAACAGAAAGCTTGGAGAAAAAAAAATTACACCTAGTGTTTATGATAAAATATGTAGGGAATTGACTCAAATTTGTGAGAACGCAAGTTATTTCTCAACTGACATGGTCAAAGGATGAATAGACAATTTTCTAACCAAGAAATTGAAGCCATTTCTATTCATATGAAAAAAATCTCTAAATCACTATTGATTAGAGAAATGCAAATTAAGATAACTACTATAAGGTACCACTTTACACTTCTCAGATTGGCTAAGATGATGGGAAAAGATAATGATTAAATTTGGAGACAATGTGAGAAACTGGGACGTTAATGCATTGTAGAAGGGCTGTGAAATGATCCAATCATTCTGGAGAGCAATCTGCAACTGTTCCCAAAGGGCTATAAAAATATCCATACATTTTGAGCCAGTAGAATCTCTTTCTCAAAGAAACCATAAAAGAGGGGGAAAGATCCACATGTGCAAAGGTATTTTTAACAATTCTTTTGGTGGTGGCAAGGAACTGGAAATTGAATGAATTCCCATCAATTGGACAATGGCTGAATAAATTATGGTATATGAATGTAAGGAAAGATTAGTTTTCTATAAGAATTGATGAATGTGTTGATTTCAGAAAAGTCTGGAAAGACTTACACGAACTGATGCTAAGTGAAAGGAGCAGAATAAACATTGTATACAGTAGCAACACAATTATATGATGATCAACTGTGATGAACTTCACTTTTCAACAAGACAATTCCAATAGACTTATAAAAGAAAGTGTCATCTACATCCAGAGAGAACTATGGGAAATGAATGTGGGTCAAAGCATAGTATTTTTACCTTTTGTTCTTGTTTGTTTCATTGTTTCTTTTTTCTTCTGTATTTCCCCCTTTTTGAACCACATGATGAATATAGAAATATGTTTAAAAGAATCACACATGTATAATCTATATCAGACTACTTGCTGTCTTGGAGAATAAGAACAATTTTGAACACAAGGTACTTGGAAAAGTAAAATACCATTAAGCAAAGAAAAGAAATTCTGGACCTTATTGTGATAATCACCTCACTGATGAGAAATTGAGCTTGGGAGAGGAAATTATTTATCCAAGATCATACATATGGAAAGTAGCAGAGAAAGGCTCTAAACTCCATCCTTCTTCCTTGAAATCAAGGAACTCACTAAATTCACTAAATCATGTTCCCTTGAAGCGTAGCTAGATACTCCCTCTAGAATCTGTCCATTGTGCCAGTGCTGTGGGGTTTACTGAGAGACAGTATGGTGCCATGCAAAGAAGGATGGTCTTGGAGCCAGTAATGCTGGGGCTCAAATCCCACTTCTGATCATGGTATCTGTGTGGCCAAAGGTAAATCACAATATTTCTGTGCCTCAGTTTCCACTTCTATAAAATGGAACTAATACTTTTGCCACCACCTTCACAATCTGAAGGTGATAAGCAATAATTACTCTTAAAACTTTATGAAATTGTTATTTGTTATTATAATTATTGGGGAAACTTGATGGCACAGAATGGTGGGCCTGAAGTCAGGAAGACTCATCATCCTGAGTTCAAATCCAGCCTTAGACTCTTACTAGTTGTGTCCCTGGGTAAGTCATTTAACCCCATTTACCTCAGTTCCCAATCAGTAAAATTAGCTGAAGAAGGAAATGGGAAACCACACCCAAGAGTCAGCCATGACTGCAATGACTCAACAACATTATACTTCTTGCTATAAGTACCAGACTGGTGATTCCATTGATAAAGCAAACTCCCAGGGAATGATGCTCCCTTTATTGATGTATATCAGCACCTTTTGCTCGTCTTAGACAGAGAATCTGTCTCTCATAATTATTATTCAGAATAAATCCCTGAGAGGAGTCTTAAAAAGCAATTGAAACTCCTTGTGGAATCCTAGCTCTGCAACAATCCAAGAGCAGCCAATAAGGATTTTTCTCCTGAGCTCTCCACAATCCCTGGAAATAGGGAAGCCCAGAAGAATGGGCCCCGATGCCATAGACAGGGCTTATGTATAGCTCCATTCAGTACACCGCAAAGACACTGTGATATTATTCCTGTCATCCTGGATTAAGAGGAAGCAGAACAAGCCCAAGTAGGAGCTCCAGAAGACCAAGGAGGCATAGAATCCCCATTGTCCTTAGGATGGTACATTCCAGGATCTAGGGGCTGAGGTTGAGGCGACCCAGACTCTCATCTCATCAAAGCCAATATGATGAGAGAGCAGGAGTCACTAATTCGGGAGTGAGTCATTCCTGAGAAAGGTACTAGCCTTCAGGGGAAGGATCAAATTAATTCTAAAAGGAAACAAGTAAAGCATTTGAATATAAACAATGGTACTAGAAAATCACTGCTTATAGAAGCTTCTGCTAAATAAAAATGTGGCTCTCTCTTTTGACTATCTGTGTATGGCAGTAGACATGAGGGTCTAGAGAAGGAGGACTGGATAGAAGACCCCAGAACCTGTCTCTATAGCAGAGAACTCATTGGACAATGGGGCGCAAGGTATCTCTGTCTGCCTGGGATCCTTTGATAAATGGTAAAATGAGACATTTGGACCAGATGCTCACTACATTGTTAACTGTCTTGAACACTCCATACTCTTTTTTTCCTACTTTTCTTCCAGAACCAACATCCTGTGGTTTCCTGACTCCAGCTAATTCTTTGATTGGCCCATCTTTCCATTAAACATTTCCCTGTAGTCAACGATCCTGTTTAATGGGTCTACAAATGTTTTGGTATATAAGGTAGGTCTCACAATTCAATAAACATTTAATTGGCATCTAGTGTATACAAGATCCAGGGTCACATAACCTGTATATACCAAAGGTAAGAATTGAATTCAAATCTTCCTAATTTAAAGATTAACACTTCTCTTCCTCTTATACTCTGCTGCCTCTGAGGACACTGTGACAACTCACAAGACTATGAAGTGTAGAATTGATCCATCTACACAAAGGGAGTTGGATTTTACTCTATACACATGAAATCACAAGTCTAGACTCTTTCCAAAGAGGAAAAAAACTGCCATTCAATAAGTCTGTAAAGTTATGTCACATATTTTTATAGATAGCATTTGGCTAATTTTTCCTGGTCTCATCTTTACTACTTTGGCACTTTGAGTAAGACATGCTCCTTCTTTGGCCCTTAATTTGCTTATCTGTAAAATGTTGGCAATGGACTAATTAATATCTAAAACTTTTTCTAGCTCTAGTGATCCTATGATTCTATGATTTTTCCTTTCTCCCTTTACCCCAGCTTGTACTTACATAATTATGGTCATATTTCATGTCACTAGTAGAATGTAATTTCAAGGGCAGGAAGTTTTTCACTCCTTTTCTATTTTTGCCCAGTCTATGCCTTCTGCCTCTTTACCTGAGGGAAGGAAGAGAAGACCTCTGATTATATTGTTCTAATGAAATTATGATGAGGAAAATCCTTGTATTAATGCAGGTAGCAGCAGCTTTGTAACTTGTAGTCATAGAGATTACAAAGACGTCAGAAAGTAGTAACAATCAAGATTAGGTAATGCTCTGAGATAAGGACTTGGAGGTGGGCTCTCTGTGTCCTATAGTACCATCTCTCCTTTGCCTTTTAGTAGCAGATAACTTGTCTAGATGGTATTATCAATGACATAAAATCTTGAAGGCCTTCCAGAAGAACTGTTCAGAATAGATCTTCCCTTCTGATCAGTTCTCTGGAAGGCCTTCAAGATTTTATGTCATTGATAACATCATCTAAATCTGATCTCCTCTCTGAGTGGATTTTCAGAGTCAAGTTTCCAACCACACATCAAGTTGCCTCATTGCTTTGCTATCCAATATGCTCTTGCTTTTAACCTACTAAGGAAGAAAAACCCCAAGGGATCTCCTATCTCACTTTATTGCCCAGATTTGGTTCCAAACAATTTTGACTGGTTCCAAAATTCAACCTAGCTGCTAAGAAAAGAGTTCCTTCCATTGAGTGGGGAAAGTCCAACAAATATGCTAGAGGATCTCTAGGTATCCTGACTTAAGATCTGATGTCTCATCTTGAGACATAATAGCTCTACAATTAAAATGTGCCTTAATTTCAAAAGATATTGCTGGTACAGATCTTACTGGGATGTATAAACTCTAGAGTATTTGTTTAATACTCTGTCACCTTACATAAGTTAAGTGATGGTGATGAAGCTACATTATCCAAGATCAATCAGAAAATGTCATTAATGGGGCGTCCTGGTGCCTTGAAAACATGTCCCTTTGGCTCCTAGACCATTGTACTCTAGATAATCACTTCTGAAAAGGGACAATACTAAGCTTGATTTGTCTATCCATCCATTAAGGACCAGGTACACATCAACCCAGATCTCCAAGGTTCTCATGAAAAGGTCCATTGAGAATTGGACAGTCTTAGACCTCCTCTAGTCCAATTGTCTGGTTTCTCAGCTAGTGACAGTCAATAAAGCTCTACACTTGGAGTTGGTTAGATCGAGTTCAAACTTGGCTTTAATACAAGTTGTGTGGCTCTGGGTAAGTTATTTAACTTATTTTTGCCTTACTTTCTTCATCTATAAAATGTGAAGATCAAATGAAATATTATTTGTAAAGTTCTATGCAAACCTAAAAGTGTAATAAAAGTGCGGGCTGTTATTATTCTCCGAGTTAGATTTTTTTAAATCCCATTCATTTTATTGTATAATCATTTTATTGTATAATTCCCATTATCAGATCATGGAAGGAGTTCAGGTTGATAAAATTATACTTATGATAATGATTATTGTTGAATTATTTTCATTGTGGTTCTGTATTTGTCAATATAAAAACTGGAAATATAAAAACCACAGGAGTATAGTTCAATGTCCATAACATGGTAGTTTATATAATATATATGTATATATATTATAATTATATGTAACAATATAATTATATAATATTGGAGGGAAATAAACCATGTTATTCATACTAGCCTAGTAAAACAAATATGAACCACCAAAAAAATCAGAATAGAAACTCACTACTAAGTCATTCCTAGTCATGCTCATGACAAACTCACATTCACTTTTCTTGACACTTTCCTTTGTACATCTCTTCTATAGGGGATATATCTGCTACAATCATGACCCAGGGAAACAGCAGCACAGTGACTGAATTCATCCTGCTGGGCTTTGTGATCCGACAAGACCTAGAGCATGTCCTGTTCCTTGTGTTTCTGTTTGTCTATGTCACTTCTGTAGTGGGCAACATTGGTAGGATTCTTATCATCAAAACTGACTCCTACCTTCACACTCCCATGTACTTCTTTCTCCAACACTTGGCTTTTGTTGATCTTTGTTATGTTTCTGCCATCACTCCCAAAATGCAAAACTTCCTGGTGTCCCACAAATCTATCTCGCTCTCGGGATGTCTGATCCAGTTATTGGTTTATGCCACATTTGCTACAGCTGATAGTGACCTTGTTGCCATGGCCATAGACCGTTACGTGGCTATTTGTAGTCCCCTGCATTTCCCAGAAGGTTTGCATTCATCTTCTTGCTGGGTCTTATTTTATAGGATCCCTGAATGCCTCTGTCCATACTGGTTTTACCTTTTCTCTGGTCTTCTGTAATTCTAACACCATCAATCACTTTTTCTGTGACGTGCCCCTGGTCCTCTCCCTTTCTTGTTCCACAATTGATATCAATGTCATGTTACTAATTATCTGTGTGGGCTTCAATCTGATAAGCACTGTGATGGTTGTGTTCTTCTCTTACGTTTACATCTTGGCTGCCATCTTGAGGATGAGCTCTGCTGTAGGGAGACACAAGGCCTTTTCCACTTGTTCCTCCCACCTGACTGCTGTCACCATTTTCTATGCAACTCTTATTTATATATATTTACAGCCTTCTTCTAGTGAGTCCCAGGAGAATAATAAAATAGTCTTTGTGTTTTATGGCATCATCATTCCCATGCTGAATTCCCTGATCTATAGCCTGAGGAACAAGGAAGTCAAAGACGCCCTGAAAGTGATGAGCAAGTCTGGCTTAACATTCAAGCCCTGACCTTTAAGGTCCTGCTTTATAGAACCAGCCCAGTAAAGACCTTTCTCTCTCACTCTTTCCACAAGAGGATAACATTTCAGCTAAGAAAGACATGACCAGCCAATGGTGCAATTTGGAACAGCACACAGGAGCGTTAAAAAAAAAAAAACCCTTCCAATTTGAATAATCTTTTTAAGTCTCTAACATTTAATATTCATTGGTATAATGGTAATCAATTATCAATAATTATCATCACAACTGACAAGGAAGACAATAATGACAGCTTACATTCTTCCTGCAGTAAGACGGTTTCATATGTATAATCTTGGGTTTTCACAACACCACAAATTGATAGTATCAATATTATAATCTTCATTTTGTACATAAGTAAATCATGACTCGACAAACCATGAAGGGATGTGGTTGTAAAATCAAAAGATAGCTTAAAAAAATTATCTAGTTCTGTTCACTCTTTTAACAAATCGAGAAACTGAGGTCTTGAGAGTTTAAATGATTCACCTAGGATCACACAGGGAAAGCTCAAAGTCAAGATTTGAAGTTCTAGACTCTGATTCCAGTCCCAGTGTTCTTATCCCAGTATAATGGTAAAATTGACCCAAACTTGTGTTCGCTGGCAGAACTTTTGTGAAACAAAGGATACTTGCCTACCTCTATGGGGTTTTAGAGAGTGTCAAGCAGGGGTCTGTCATTAACTCCCATATTCCTTGGTTATTTCAACATCACTTCATAGTAGTGAATGGTCATGTCTGACCAAACCTAATATTTTTGTTTACTCTATCTATAAACTTCCAAGAGAGTAGAAACCAAGTAGAGCAAATCTCATTGGTTTCTTCATAACGAGGGTCTGCGCCAGGGTCATTAAATGGTCTGAACATGATAAGTGTAAAATTGATGCTTATTTTTCCCTGAGCAGCCACTGCTAATAACAATGCTTTACAGTGGTCCTCAAACTTTTTACAAAGGGGGCCAATTCCCTGTCCCTCAGACTGTGGGAGGGCCGGACTATAGTAAAAACAAAAGCTCCCACTCTATCTGAGCCCCTCAGCCCATTTGCCATAACTTGGCAGGCCACATAAACATCCTCAGCAAGCCACATGTGGTCCACAGGCCATAGTTTGAGAACCCCTGCTTTAGCATTTCAGAAGAAACATGATCATTTCATCGTGAACACTAACTGCTACCCTAAAGATCCTAATGATCACAACCCTTTCCTATTTTCTTCAAAGTATTCTATATTCATATCTCTATGCCTTGGGATGTGGCTTTCAGTGGATGGATACCATGGTTAATGCTCTCCAGACTTAATCCAGATATTCTTTAAGGAAGGAAGAGTCCATTAGTAGATCAACACTCCATCTGAATAGTCTCTTCCTAAATTTGAGGCCCAGTGAAATAAGTAAATAAATAAAATTGTTTTCTACTACTTACACAAATGTAGGAAGCAAGATGCAAGCCCATGTCCCGCTTGATGTCATGTCAATGAAAGAGCTCTCTCTATTGTGACACTCTGCCTCTTGGGCCCATATGCCAACCAGATGCCAACTGACTCAACAGCTTAAGAAATGTTTTAATCCAATAGATGGAAATAAGCATAGTTTTCTGTTTCCTCCTTACAAAACCTTGTTGTTTATCAGCCCGAAGGCATGCAGTTCTATCTCACATTTCCTGAACTTCACTGTCTGTATCCTGACTTCATTAACCTACCCATCAAATTGGAAGGGATTGTAATCAGTGGAGAGGCCTGACTCACCTAAAACAGTTCCATTGCAAGGTCATATAATGAAGCATCTATATGACCTCATCATCTTGAACTCTTAAAATCCTTCATTGAGAATCCCCTTCTATTTCTTCCTAATATTTAATGCTCTCTCTCCTCAAATTGACTTTTATTTATCAGTTTGTCCATAGGTTACATCCCTCTCCCAGGAAAAGAAAAGGCCCTTGAGGACAGGAACCATGTTTTTAGTTTGTCTTTGCATTTCCAATTCCCAGTACACTGCCTTTTATCATAACTTTTTAATAAATATTTTGATGTCTCAGACTGGTTAAAATGTATGCAATGTAGTTTTATCCCACAAGTCTCACCTCCCTTACAAATCCTTTCCTGCCTCCTTGGGCTATCAATATTGTCTTTCCTACTTTCTTCAAAGTATTTTGGATTCATGTCTCTATTTATATTCTATGTCCTCCACTAGAATGTAAGCCTTGCGGGCAGAAATTGTTCTATATCCCTAGCACCTAGAACAGCACCTTGGCAAATAGAAAAAAAGTATTAAAAGTTTGTTAAATTCTTATCAACCCATTGAAAACAATACTGAAGGACTTTCTCAGCACTAGTATGATCTTAAAAGTGTTTTTTTGACTATTTAAGTGATGTTCATCAATGTGGAATATAACTAGGATTAGTCTACTGGCGTGATCTAAGACCAAAGTAGAAAATCTCTACAACTATCTTCAATTCCAGAACCTGCATTCCTAAAAATAACTTCTCCGATGACTAATCCCAATGTTTGAAATCATATCAGCATTGCTAATCACACAAGTAACAGTTACACACTTAATTTTTACACACTCTCTCCAATAAAAATTGAGCTTCTGAAGATGGGAGACTTTCATTGATGTTTTTCTTTATACATGGCTACCAACAGTGCTTGGTGTATATCAGAATCTTAAAAAATATCTGTTGACTTCACCTGAATTGAATAACATATCAACAAATTATCCATATGACTCAGTAATTGGAGTTTCTACAGAGAGAAATTCCTTTGCTAATAAAATCACAGGTCCAGACTTAAAAAAAAAAAATCTAAAAGTGAAACCAATTCTTCCATGCTTGATCTTAAACCCTTACTTGATGTCATCATTGGTGCCTCAGACTATTAACAGTCCCATCTTAATATTTCCTGTTTTTCCCCTTTACCTCAGTCTGATAAAGGTAGAACTGTTCTCGAGGAATTTATTAAACATGTCAGAACAAAAGAAATTTACACTTGTGTCATGTGATATGTTTTTTTTTCATGCCATCCTATGAGGTAGCTAGCAAAAGTATCACTGTACCCATTTTTTGGGAAGGAGTGACTTGTCTAGGGTAACATAATTAAGAGCCAGAGTCAGAATATATGAGAAAAAAAATAGAATATGCTTCTAGAGGGCAGAATTGAAGCAGGGAAAAGAGAGGAATCCAGCTCCACATAAGCCCTCCTCCTTTTTTCTGTCCTCTTATTTTCTGACAATTACAGAGCTTATCTTTGCTCCTATGTTCCTTACCTATTGGAGCAAACCTATTATTAAATTATTATGAGCTCTTGCAGGGTATTCTCTCCCATTTTACCAGCATCTGGCTTGGGTACAAAGAGACCTTTGCCTCGGGATAAAGGAAATAAGAAAAGGAAAAAGGAAACAATTCTTCCTTCTTCTGCATTCACTGATATCTCTACTTTGGCTTCTTCCTTGGAATCCTTCTGAATTACCTACTTGTTACCCCAGAATTCAGTGATCCATTTCTTTCTGCAAATCTTTGCAAAAGCTGATCCCCAAGCTGAGAATATAGTTTTGTGTGAATAGAACTAGTTGCCTAGGCTGCAGTGAAACACACAGTTTCATATCCAAAAATTAAAACCAACTGAGGGCCTGCTATGGTATTGAATTCTGTCCAATAAGCTTTGCTCACTTCTGAGTTATGTGTACCAGTATTCCATTATTTACTCTTCTTAGATAAGATGGTAAGAAAGACTCATCATCCTGAGTTCAAATCCAGCCATAGACAATTACTAGTTGTGTGACCCTGGGCAAGTCACTTAACCCTGTTTGCCTCCGTTCCCAATCTGTAAAATGAGCTGAAGCAGGAAATGGGGAACCACTCCAACATCTTTGACAAGAAAACCCCAAATGAGTCTACCAAACATTAGTGATGATTGCAGTGACTGAACAGAAACATAATAATTACTGCAATAAGTACCAGACTGGTGATTCCATTTGTATAGCAAATTCCCAAATAAGGATATCAATGTAAGTCAGCACCTTTTTATCAACTGAGTCATAAAAGAATTATTTTGAGCAGACCTACTTAAACTTTCCCACTCGTAACCCCTTTTCCCACAAGAAAATTTTACCTGACTATAGAGGTGCCTAAAATAGGTATGCAAATTAATCATTTTCTAATAAGTCATAATTTCACAACCCTCACATTCAGTTACAACACCCAATATTAGGTTGTGAGTTTAAGAAGCCGAGATCCAGAGTGCAAAGAAGTCATGTGACTAGCACAGAATCATACATAAAATGTGCCAGTGGTGGGTCTGCAACCCATGTCTTCTGGCTCTCTTTAGTGTGATTCACTTTTGTCACTTTGCCTCCACCACACCACACTGTCTCTCATTATAATTATTTTTTCAGAATAAATCCCTGAGAAGAGTCTTGAAAAGCAAGTGAAACTCCTTTGGGAATCCCAGCTCTTCAACAGTTCAAGGGCAGCCAATGAGGATTTTTCTCCTGATTCTCTACAGTCTCTGGGGCTAGAGAGACTCAAGAGAATGGGTCCCAATGCCATAAACCAGCCTTATGTATAGCTCCCTTCACTACTCCTGCAAAGATACTGTTACCCTTCCTGTCAGCCTGGATTAGAAGGAAGCAGAACAAGCCCATGTAGGAACCCTAGAAGACCAAAGAAATATATAAACCCCATTGCCCCTGGGATAGGGCTAGTGTTGAGGTGACCCAGACTCTCATCTCATCGAAGCTAAAGTGATGAGAGAAGAAGAAGCCCTAGTACTAGGGTTAGTCACTAATTATTCTACTATTCCTGAAAAATTTACTGGCTTCCAAAGGGTCTAATTAAGTCTAAAAGGAAAAAAAGTGAAGCATTTGAGTCTCAAAACAGTACAGAAAATCACTGCTTATAGAAACTTCTGCTAAATGAAAATATGGCTCTCTCTTTTGACCATTTGAGTATGGCAGCAGGAGTTAGGATCTAGGGAAAGAGGACTACATAGAAGACCACGATACCTGACTTCTATTCTCACTACTACATAGAACACATCAGGCAACAGGGAGCAAGGTACCTCTGCCAGACTGGGCAGATCCTCTAATCTCTGGTAAGATGAGATAGTTGATAATGTAGCGAGAATCTAGTCCAAATATCTTGAACCTACTTTTCTTCCAGAACCAACATCCTGTGGTTTCCCGACTGCAGCTAATTCTTTGATTGACCCACCTTTCCATTAAACATTTCCCAGTAGTCAACAGTACTGCTTAATGGTTCTACAAATGTTTTGCTGGATAAGGTAGGTCTCATCTATTCAATAAACATTTAATGGGCAACTATTTTATACAAGATCAATGGTCACACACCCGTATATATCAAATGCAAGACTTGAATTTGAGTCTTCCCAAGTTGAGGACTAACAACTAGTTCCCTTCCCATTACACTGTTTTCTCTCAGGACATTGAGACAACTCGCTAAGACTATGAATTTCAGAAAATTTTAGGACACAATCTGCATGAAGGGAGTTGTATTTTACTCTATACAGATTAAATTACAGTCTAGACTCTTTCTAAAGAGAAAAAAACTGCCATCCACTGAGTCTGTAAAGTTATATCATATATTTGTATATATAATCTTTCCATAATTTTTGCCTAATCTCAGCCTTACTGCTTTGGCATTTGGGGTAAAACATGTCCCTTCTCTGGACCTTCATTTATATCTTAATCTTTATTATCTTAATTTATATTTATATAAATATATATAATTTATATTTATATAAATATATATAATTTATATTTATATAAATATATAATTTATATTTATGTAAATATATAATTTATCTTTATCAATATATTAATAATTATTATACTAATTATATTGTAATGAATATATTAAATTATATAATTTATATTTATATAAATATATAATGTATCTTTATCAATATTTTAATAATTATTATAATAATTAAATTGTGATAAATATATTAAATTATATAATTTATATTTATACATATTTATAAATTTATATAATAAGTTTATATTTGTTCATCTTAATTTAATCTATAAAATGTTGGCAATGGGCTAATTGGAATTTGGAGCCTTTTCTTACTGCTGATCAATTGTCCTATGATTCTGATTCTGATCTCTCCTTAGTTCCTTTTACCCCCAGCTTGTTACTTACATCTGGGGTCCTGTTCCATGTCACTAGTAGAATGTAACCTTCTTAAGGGCAGGAAAATTTTTATCTTTTTCCTCTTTTTAGCCAGTTCATGCCTTCTGCCTCTATTTGAGAAAGGGAAGAAAAGACCATGATTTTATTGATCTAGGGAAATTGTGGTGAGGGAAATTCCTCTATCTATGCAGGAAGCAGCAGCTTTGTAGTTTATAGTCATGGAGAATGCAGAGCCCTGAAAAGCCAGTAGGAATCAAAGGTAAGGCTCTGACTTAAAGTGGTCTCTTTGTGTCCTCCATTACTCCATCTTCTCTGCCTTGTCATAGCAGACACTGCATTAGCAAATATTTCTTTAGTCAAATTGAAGAAGGGACAGATGTCCCATTCTGATCAGCAACCTGGAAGGCCGGAGTCTCATCCCCCAACACCTTATCCCATGATACCATTGCTCAGACCATCCAACTCTGAACTCCTGTCTGGGTAGGAGTTCAGAGCCAAGTTTCCACCCACAAATCAATCTGTCTCATTGTTTTGCTTTGCAATCTGATCTTGTTTTTAACTAACAAAGGAAGAATAAACTTTAAAGGATCTCCTTCCCCACCTTATTACCTAGACTTAGCTCCAAACTATTTTTGTCTGGTCCCAAAATTTAACCTACCTTCCAAGGAAAAAGAGTTTCCTCCATTGAGTGGGGATAGTCCCACAAATATGGCATAATTTCTCTAGGTTGCCCAGGCTTAAGATCCAATCTCTCAGCCTGAGCAGTAATAGTTCTACAATTTCAATAAATGTACTTACTTCAAAAGGCACAATTTAAGTGGTACAGACCTCATGGGATCTGTAAGCTCTAAAACATTCGTTTAATACTCTGTCACCTTACTTCAGTGAAGAGATGGTGGGTGAAGCTGCAGCATCTGAGATCAGTCATGAAATGTGATTTTCTACTATCAGGGCTTAGAAGGAGATCAGGTTAGTAAAATCATTTGTATTCTTATTATTTTTTTTATTAATTTTATTATTATTTATTATTATTACTGTGGTTCAATATTTATCAGTTAATCACACAGTAAAATCTATCAGTTCAAACCAGAGGAGAATATCTCAAATACTCTTGCCCATAAAAGGGTAATTTATTCAAATCAAAAACATAAAGAAATAAACTATATTATATGTACTAACCTTATAAAATAAAGCTTAAAATATGAACCACCAAAATAGCAGGGTAGAAACTCTCTATTCTCTCAAATCTAGTCCTGCCTCATGAAAAACTCACTTTTCGTGGTGTGTACTTTTCTGTGTACATCTCTTCCATAGGTGATATATCTGCGTAAGTCATGACCCAGGGAAACAGCAGCACAGTGACTGAATTCATCCTGCTGGGCTTTATGATCCGACAAGACCTACAGCATGTCCTGTTCCTTGTGTTTCTGTTTGTCTATGTCACTTCTGTAGTGGGCAACCTTGGTATGATTCTGATCATCAAAGCTGACTCCCACCTTCACACTCCCATGTACTTCTTTCTCCAACACCTGGCTTTCGTTGACTTCTGTTATACCTCCGCCATCACTCCCAAGATGCTGCAAAACTTCCTGGTGTCCCACAAGTCTATCTCGTTGTCGGGATGTCTGATCCAGTTTTTTGTTTATGCCACATTTGCTACAGCTGATTGTTACCTTCTTGCCGCCATGGCCATAGACCGTTATGTGGCTATTTGTAACCCCCTGCACTACCCGGTGGTCATGTCTCAGAGGGCTTGCAACCAGCTCGTTGCTGTGTCTTATGTTATGGGATCCCTGAATGCCTCTATCCATACTGGTTTTACCTTTTCTCTGGTCTTCTGTAATTCTAACACCATCAATCACTTTTTCTGTGACGTGCCCCTGGTCCTCCCCCTTTCCTGTTCCACAATTGATATCAATGTCATGTTACTAATCATCTGTGTGGGCTTCAATTTGATAAGCACTGTGATGGTTGTATTTTTCTCCTATGTTTACATTCTGGCTGCCATTTTGAGGATGAGCTCTGCTGCAGGGAGACACAAGGCCTTCTCCACTTGTGCCTCCCACCTGACAGCTGTCACCATTTACTATGGGACTCTTTCTTACATGTATTTACAGCCTTCATCTAGTGAGTCCCAGGAGAATGATCAAATAGCCTCTGTGTTTTATGGCATCATCATCCCCATGCTCAATCCCCTGATCTATAGTCTGAGGAATAAGGAAGTCCAAGAGGCCCTGAAAGTGATGGGCAAGAATTTCTTAACATGTAAGCCCTGAACTTCTGCTTTCCAGAACCAGACCAGTAAAGACCTTTCTCTCTCATTCTTTCCACAAGAGGATAACATTTCAACCAAGTCAGACAGATAAGCCAATGGTACAATTTGGAATAGTGTGTAGGAATAGTGTTAGAGTAACTCTTCCAACTTGAATCCTTTTTTTTAAGTCTCTGACACAAACTGAAGAACTTCCCAAGTCTTTGAAATGATAACATTCAATAATCATTGATATGGTCATGATCAATTATCAATAATCATGAGGAAAAAAACAATAATGAAAGCTTATGTTCCTCTTACACTAAGGTATTTTCACAAGTATAATCTTAGGTTTTCACAACTTTATAAATAGTATAGATATTATAATTTTCATTTTGTACATAAGGAAAGTGGGACTCGGCAAACTATAAAGAAATGTGACTTAAAATTAAAGAAATAATCTATTTCTTTTACCTTTCTTGTAACAAATAAGGAAATTGAGGTCTTGAGATGTTATAATTTGTCTAAGGTCATACAAGGTCAAAGTCAAGATTTGTTGACTTACACCCTTAGACTCTGATTCCAATACCAGTGTTCTTATCACTATCTATGATAAAATTGACCCAAGTTTGTGCTCGCTGGCACAACTTTTGTGAACCAAAGGCTGCCTTCACTTCTAAGAAGTTTCAGATGCTGCCCACTCAGGAATCTGTCATTTACCCTCACACTCGGGTTATTTCAGTATCATTTTATGGTTGTGAATGATCAAGTCTGACCAAACCTCATATTTTTTACTCTGTCTCTAATCTTCCCAAAGAGCAGAAACTAACTGGAGCAGAGCTCATTGATTTCTTCATAACCAGGGTCTGCAGCAGTGATCTGAACACGATAAGTGTAAAATTGATGCTAATTGTCCTTAGAGCAGCCACTGCTAAAAATAATGCTTCAGTATTTCAGAGGAAACCTGATTTTATCATTGTGAATACTACCAGCCATGCTAAATATCCTAAAAATCATAACCCTGGCATTTCTTGGGAAATGGCCTTCATCAAGTGGATATCAAGGCCAAATCCCTGTGGTTGCTTCTCTCCAGATTAATCCCAATATTTCTCAAGCTTATGGAAAGATCCATAAGCAGATCAAGATTCCATCTTGGTAGTTTCATCCAGAGTTTGAGTACCAGTGGAATTAATAATCTTCCAATCTCAAGCTAATAATTAATGTGCAACAAGAAAATGGTATTTACACACATATATTGTATCTAGGTTACATTGTAACACATGTAAAATGTATGGGATTACCTGTCATCGGGGGGAGGGAGTGAAAGGAGGGAGGGGATAATTTGGAAAAATGAATTAAAAAAAATAAAAAAATAATAATAATTTTCCAATCTCAGGGTCACCTCCATTCCAAAATGAAGTAAGACCTCAAGAAAAGGTTAATTTTTTTTTCTAATTTCCAAAGCCATGAGGGTAAGTACTAGATCAGTGAAAAACCTTCTGTATTATCAAATCACATCCAAAACAATTCTATACATCTCAGTCCAACAAGGATTTTTCAAGTGTCTATTCAATCCAGTGTGCTATTATGGCAACACAGGAAGAATATAATCAATGTTTGTGACTTAAATCGAATAGAACCATGCTATTTGTTAGAATGCAAAGACAAGACAAAAGGCAGTCTTTGTCTTTAAATAGCTGGATGCAACATGTAATCAGGGAGTATTTATTTTGAAATTTTGAGGAAAGAAGTCCTTAACATAGTACTAAAACTGACATTTACAGACTGCTCTAAGATTTGCAAAGAACATCACACAGGTTATCTGATTTAATCCATACAACAACCCTAGAAGGTAGGACCTATTATTATCCCCATGTCAAAAAAGAGGAACTGGGCCTGAAAGAGATTGAGGGATTTGGCCAGGCCTAACCAAGTAGGAAGTGTCAGAGGTGCCACATTGGATAGAATATCAATCCTAGAGTCAGGAAGTCTCATCTTTATGAGTTTAAATATGGACTCAGGCATTTCCTAGCTGTGTGACTGTGCAAGACTCAAGTCATTTCACTCTTTTCACCTCAGTTTCCTTACCTGCAATGAGCAGGAGAAGGAGATGACAAGCCACTCCAACAACCTTGCCCAGAAAACCCCAAGGAGTCAGGAGTCAGACATGACTGGAAATGACTGAACAGGAATAGCAGAAATGACATTCAAATTTAGGATTCTCTGATTCAAAAAACAGAACTTCATCCATTCCATCACAATATCAATTTTGAGTGAAATATTTTAAGCAAAATAGTGATCATCTTAAAAATATTCAAAGGAGGGTAGCCAAGATGGAGAAGAGTATTAAATCCATGCCATATAAGGATCAACTGGAAGAACTGGGAATATTTATCCCAGAGAGGCAGCAATTGACTATGTGGTATGATAGCTGATTTCCTATAAAATGGAGGAGGGTTATTGAAACCATAAACTATCGTTATATACTTATTATATGTGCTAAGCACTAGCAATACAAAGAAAGAGAAAAGGCAGTAATTGCTTACAAGACACTCATTCTAAAAACCCAAATTTAACATAAAGTTCCAAATCAAGAAATAGTATAGAAAAGTGAACAAATAACAAAAAAAAGACCCGACCATAAAATAAAATCAATTAAATTATTAAAAAAAGAAACAAAAGAATACAGATACGCTATCTTTTTAATACTTAATCTAAATGTCTGCTGCTTTGAATCCATTTTGGATCTGTGGGGGGAAATCCATTTCTTCCTTAATTCCAACATGGAGATGAAAATTTAAAAAGCTTGTAGTTGTGGAATAAGTGCTGATGACGCACTCCTAGAACTAAAAACGAAAATATAAATGTTAGTTTAGATACACCCACAATAATGCATGAAGACACAGTGACTACTTCACTGAAGCTGATAGAAAGTTAGAAAAGAATCTGTGCCATGATCTAAGGGACCTCCTCTAAAGGTATCATGACATTTCTTCTTCCATTTTTTTCTCTTCAGAAAGAGTTTAAAAAAGAGAATTATATTTTTATTCTGACAACGGCAGGATCCAGCTGTGACCCATATGTTATCTCTAAGATGCTTAGACCAGGTTTTCTAGTTGTCCAAACAGCTTGTAGTAATCCATTGGAGGGAGACTGTTTTGTCCATATCTTTTGACATCAGGATTGTCAGATACACAGTAGATGCTTAATGAATACTTATTATCTTATACTAAGCAACAATCTCTGAGAGTTGTATTTGTTCTTGAGCTAATATTTATGGAGCATTTTAAATTTACATTTATTATATTCTCTACAACAGAATTTAAGGTTCAGAGCTAGAAGTTAGATCCTATCATAGTGTTTTAAATTCAGAAAAGGTCTTAGTAAACATAATGCTATCATATCAGCACTAGAAGACTTAGGTTCAATTTCCTCATTTTAAAAGAGGAAACTGTGGTGTGGCTGCTCCAGATTCACTGAGATAATAAGTGTCATAATCAGGATTTGAACCTATGGCCAGTGCAGAAATTTGCTAGCACTTGATTTGTTGTTCTTTCCCCAGTACCACACTGCTCCTTCAATTTGTTCCTTACAACTACCATGTGATAGAGGCCTTTTTATTATCTCCATTTTATAGAGAAGGAAAATGAGGCTCATGTAAATTAAAACCTAACTTAGCCAAGGTTACAGAGCCACTGAATCAATGAGATTAGAATTCTATCCTCCTGATATTAAAAATGAAACCCCCGTCACACATTAGGCTGCCCTGCCTTAGAAATTGCCACCATGGCAGATTCTTAGCAGTTTTATATTCCAGACATTCCTGGCTCTCTTTGTCTTGTAAAGGCTTCAAGCCCTAGATTTCTATGAAAGAAATCCAAGACAACTTGAAGTCCCATGCATGTAATTCTCATAGAATTTCTTCTCAATAAACTCAATAAAGAAATATTAATCATCTACTGAGGGATCTGGCTGCCATGTTGAATCACAGAGAGATGGTCATGCTTATAATTATTTCCATTTTACAGATGAGAAAACAGAAGCAGACACAGGTGAAATGATTTGTTCAGGATCATACAAGTAGTGAGTAACCAAGGTCAAATCTGAACTGAGGTTTTCTGACTCCAGGTTAAATGTTCTAGTATTTGTGCTGGGTCATCTAGCTAATATCTAAGGCTAGTTTGAACTCAGGGTTTCTTGAATTCAGGGCTATCTGTCTCCTGAACCATCTGCATTCTCCTCCATGGCCTCTTTAGCTATCAATTTCTCCCAATCTTGGCTTGAGACTGAGCTGCCTCCATAGACTCAAGAGACACTCTCCCAAGTTTGAGAACCAGGGCCAAGAAGGCGACAGATAAATATTACAAGCAAGTGGTTCTTCTATATGGGTAAACACAAAAAAAATCAGTACCAATTTCCCTGAAATCAGAGTCAGAGAATTTGCATCTGAATCCTCCTTCAGCAGCTTATTATCTGTATTATTTTGGCCAAGCTATTTTGGCCTATTTCCTCCAAGAGATGTTTCATTTTTGAGGTTCTGATTGAAGCAGTTCCATAGATCCAACATGAAAACCATTCGCTGCTTGTAGGATGAGAATATTCCCCCTGCTCTAATTCCTCAGTTCCTACAACTAGATACTCCCTAACTTCCCTCCAGACCTAGATTCAGTCACTTACCAAGTCAAAATAATAATATCACCAAATGGTATGGCCTTTCCTATATCCAAATCCCAGAACCTGGCAGAAAGAAGATCCTTGATTTAAAAAATAATAACTTGTTGATCAACCAAATGACCTGGTACTTTATGGCTCACAAAGCATTTTGCATATATGATTATATTTGATTCAATATCATTATCCCCATTTTAGAGATGAGACTACAGAGGCACAAAAATGGTAGATAGAGCACTGGAAAGCCTGGGTTCAAGTCACACCTCAGATACTTACTGGCTGTTTGATGTTGAGCAAATCATTTAAGTTCCCTGCGACCAATTTCTTTATCTATGAAAGGTGAAGACTGAGCTCAACAGCTCCCAATGTTCCTTCCAGCTTTGGATCGGCCATTCTTGGATCCATTTGTACATACCCTTGAAAATAATGCACCCAGGAATTGTGCAGGGTCACAAAGCTCATAATAAATTTCTATTGTGATATTTGAATCCTTGAATTAAATTGTTAATACTTTATATCATTTTCCTAAATTTATGTAACTACATTTTTTCTCCTCCAAGAGATGTTTCATTTTTGAGGTTCTGATTGAAGCAGTTCCATAGATCCAACATGAAAACCATTCCCTGCCTTCAAATCTCCTCACACACACACATACACCTGGAGGATATCTTGAACTTGGAATACTAGCTATCTTGTAGACCACCTTCTACAAAATCCCCCAGGGGATTTTTCATGTGGGGCACTGCTGATCTGGTCTCATTTACACATAAATCCAGTTCTCTGTCTTCTTCCTCCATTTCATCACTAAGAGCAAGGTCAGCAGGTTATGTAGCACTATGGTTCTGTCATTTATTTACAATTCCTTCAGGGGTTCACGTGATCCTGCATTTCAGATGAAGCAATTTCCTGAGACTGCTCTCCAAAAGTTCAGAAGCCAATGATAAGAGTATTGATCCTTAGGCAAATCCTACACCTCTATTACAAAGTGAGGACCTACCAGCTGCCAGACTGAGCTTCCTTCTCAGATTATTTTTCAGTTCTTCTGGATTAGAGAATGGCTGATGGCAGACTTCTCTGGATGACCCCCCCAACATGCAGTCTTCTTTATTTTTTGTATTCTCTCTGACACCCCTGAGTTCTATCTATCTTCTTATAAGTTTCCACCCTGGATACATGAATATAAAAGGTTTTCAGAAATTGAGTAACCTGAACTATCTTCCCACAAACAGTAAAGATATATACGCAAATATCCTGGATTATTATTTTTATCTAAGAGTCACTGTCCAATATAGCACAACGCTCTACCTTTTAGTCCTATTACTATATAGTATCCTATAATCCCTTGTATAAAGAACCAGGGAATATTGGTGAGACAAATATTAGATTCTTTGTGATTGGAATGGCCCTAATTCTCAACCTTATATTTCCTTCCTAATATGGTGCACCAGCAACTGGGTGATGTAATGAAAAGAGCACTGGGCTTAGAACTAGGAAGACAACTTCATGAGTTCAAATTCAGCCTCCAATATTACATAGTCATGTGACCCTATAAGTCATTTAACTTTGTCTCAGTTCTTCACCTGTAAAATATACTGAAGAAGGAAATGGAGGGATTGGTTCTCTGAAAGCCCCCACTGTGAATCATATCTTTCAGAGAACCAACACACCTTCCCCCCCCCCCCTGAGGCTGGGGTTAAGTGACTTGCCCAGGGTCACACAGCTAGAAAGTGTTAAGTGTCTGAGATCAGATTTGAACTGTGGTCCTCCTAAATTCAAGGCTGGTGCTCTATCCACTGCGCCACCTAGCTGCCCTGAACCAACCCACCCTTAATGGTATAGTCCCCTTTAACCTTTACATGCTTTCTGGGTGTCACACTTAGGCATGGTCCTTAACATTCCCCCAAAAAATTACCATTTAATTACTTATACTGACTTTTGATATAGTGAAATTACCATGGGGAAAGTCATAATGTGGAAGGGATAATTATAATTATGCTACCTCTTATTAAGGGGAAAACAAAAACTTTTATTTGGGTTCCAAGAGTGCTCCCAAAGCTCCAAAATTAGTTCTCCAGAATTTACAAACATTCAAATACTATAAACTTGACTCATTTCCTCTTAGGTCTATGTACCATGTCAAAAACATGTGCCCTGAGAATCTCTAATAATTATTGATATTTATAGTAATTCATCTAAGACATGTTCCAGCCAAATAGCAAACATCTCCTCAATTAGATTATGGTGGTACTTCTCTGATATGAACTACAGCTCCCACTCCAATAGTGTTATTAAATGGCTGAGTGTCTGCTCCTATTAACTCTTTCCATGGGATGCCCGCTTCTTAAGGACAGTGTATACACCAAGTCATTGGTAAAGAGGCAGTGCTTCTGAATCATAAGCTGTGAAACAGAATGCTGTCCCTCCCCAAAGCTATTTTACATTAACCTTACCCATCTTACGAGGAAGACTATATTTTCTCACTGTCTCCTGGTGAAGAAGAGAAGAAAGAGGTTAAGTTCCCAAACAATCTTATGGACAGTTATCATTCTGAAGATACAGGATTATACCAATGCTTAATGCAGTTTACATAATACATAACCCAATTGCCATTTCCTGTTAATCCTTATTTTCCTTAGCTCATTCATTATGTTCCATCAAAGGTTTACTGTTGGGCTCATATAATAGTAGAATATTAGAATCATATAACTCTAGAATATGAGAATAAATAGAATCATATAATACTAGAAATACTAGAAATAGTACCTCCTCCCAAAAAAATTAGTCTTTGATCATCCAGAACCATGAAATGTCATCAGACTTTGAATATATGGCATAGTAGGATTTAACCCTTGACTCCAAATACTATTACAAAAGATTTCATTCAAGAAATATATATTTTGGAGTAGCTAGATGGCACAGTGGATAGAGCACCAGCCCTGAATTCAGGAGGACCTGAGTTCAGATTTGGTCTCAGACACTTAACATTTCCTAGCTGTGTGACCCTGGGAAAGTCACTTAACCCCAGCCTCAGGGGGGAAGAAAAAAAAAAGAAATATATATTTTTAAAAAGATCACTTCTACGCACTTGGTTCTTTTCAACAAGGAAGTGAGTCAGGGCAATTCCAATAGTGTGGTGAAGAAGAGAGCCATTCCCATTCAGAGAGAGGACATTGAGGACTGAATGTGGGATCATGACATAGTATTCTCACCTTTGTTTTTGCTGTTTGCTTTGTTATTTTTTTCGTTCTCACTTTTTCCCTTTTGATCTGATTTTTCTTGCACCAAATGATAAATGTAGAAATGTGTTAAGAAGGGAAAAATTTAAAAATAAAAATCATCACTAAGAAATTGTCCAATTCAGAAGAGCAATATTCTGAAAGAATATCTGTCCTATGATAATTGCACTGGAAAATATAACATCAAGAGGAAAAGTAAAGGGAGTGGAATACAGAGAGAAGAAGTGAGGAGAGGCAGGAAAGAGAATTACTAGTCTGTCCTAGGCCCAACAGAGTACCTTTGACCACTGACCTTTGCAGTGTCAACTCTTCCCGGCTCGCCTCCTCTGAGGCCTTTAATAACCGGTAGCGAGCTCAAGAACAGCCACGTGTAATCTTAAAAGCCTTTATTATACCTACTCACATAATGCCCTGAGGAAAGGAGAAGGGCAGGGGGGGAGGTAAGAGGGAAAGAGGAAAAGGTAAGAGAGGAGGGAAGAGAGAAGGGACAGTGAGAGAAGAGCAGAGACAGAGAGAGGCAGAGATGAGAGAGCAGGTGAGAGAAGCTTTAACAAGCCATGAATTGGAATGGCAGAGAGGCAAAATTCATTTCATATATGAAAACTATATATTAATAATTAAGCTTATAATCCAATTCCAATTGATTAATGATAGAATCAGCTACATCCAGAAAAGGAACACTGGGAAATGAGTGTAAACTGTTATTTTTACCTTCTGAATGCAATTCTTCCTGTGCAACAAGAAAATTCGGTTCTACACACATATATTGTATCTAGAATATATTGTAATATATTTAACATGTATGGGACTGCCTGCCATCTGGGGGAGGAAGGGAAAAAATCTGAACAGAAGTAAGTGCAAGGGATAATGTTGTAAAAAATTACCCATGCATATGTTCTGTCAAAAAAAAAGTTATAATTATAAAATAAAATAAAAATTAAATAAAAAAATAATTAAGCTTATACACAAATAGAATAGGCTGTATCAGGAGGTACTAAATTCCCCCCAGTATTAGAGTCTTTCAAATAATATTGGCCAGAGGAAAATTTTGTAAAAGAAATACAAATAGAGTCTAGACTAGATGGCCTCTACCGTCCCTCCCTATTCTGCAATTCTGTGAAATCATTGGGGCCTGAAAATGCTGAAAAAGGACTAGGCAATCAAATATGTATTAAGTGCTTACTATCACGCCAAACACTGTGCTAAGCACTGGCAACACTCGCTTAAGGAGCACACCAGGTAATGGGGAAAACAACATGCAAACAAATACGCACAAGCTACATCCAAGGACAAAAAGAAATCAATCAAAGGAAGACACTAGAATTATCATGATATGGAAGTCAGAGCTTGTGTGACCCTGGCTATCTGGGTACCTAATATAGGTATACAAATTAAATATTTTCTGATAATAAGTCATAATTTCACAATCATAACATACAGTTACAATCCACCATATTTTGTTGCCAGTTTAAGAAGCTGGGATTGAAAGCACTGAGAACCCATATGAGTAGCACAGAATCGTAAAGAAAATTTGCCAATGGTGGGTCTGGAACCCATGTCTTCTTGCCTCGCTTTTGTCACTACCTCCACTGTACAACACTGCCTCTCATTATAATTGTTATTCTGACTAAATCCCTGAGAGGAGCCTTGAAAAGCAAGAGAAATTGCTCTGGGAACCCCACTTCTGAAACAATCCAAGAGCAGCCAATGAGGATTATTTTACTGAGCTCTCCATGGTCCCTGGGACTAAAGAAGGCCAGGAGAATGGCTCCCAGTTCCAGAGACCTGTATGTATAACTCCATTCAGTACACCTGCTAGGAACCTGGATTAAAAAGAAGCACAACGAAGAGCCTCAGAAGAACAAGGAAGCATTCAGTCTCCATTGTCCCTAGGAAGGTGTATTCCAGAATTTAAAGGCCGGTATTGAGGTTACCCAGATTTCAAGTCATCAAAGTCAAGATGATGAGAGAATAGGAGGCCCTGATGCTAGGGTGACTCGGTAACTTCTGCCATTCCTGAAAAACTAACTGGCCTTAAGAGAAAGAACCAAATTAATTCTAAAAGGAAAAAAATGAAGCATTTGAATTTCAAAAATGGTACTAGAAAATCACTGCTTATAGAATCTTCTGCTAAATGAAAATATGGCTTTCTCTTTTGACCCTCTATGTATGGCAGCAGCCATTAGGGTTTAGAAAAAGGAGACTAGATAGAAGACCACAGTACCTGTCACCACCACATAGAACTCATCAGGCAACAGGGAGCAAGGCACCTCTGCCAGCCTGGAACGATCACTGGTAAAATGAGACATTTGAACCAAACAATCTCTCCAGTGTCAACTATCTGAACTTTCTATGTCGTCTTTTCTTCCGGAACCAACATCCTGTGGTTTCCCGACTCCAGCTAATTCTTTGATTGGCCCACTTTCCATTAAATATTTCCCAGTAGTTGATGATGCTGCTTAATGGGTCTACAAATGTTTTGGTGTATAAAGAAGGTCCCATCAATAAACATTTACTGAGCATCCATTTTATACAAGATCCAGGGTATACCAGAGAAGGAACACTGGGAAGTGAATGTAAACTGTTAGCACTACTGTCTATCTACCCAGGTTACTTATACCTTCGGAAGCTAATACTCAATGTGCAACAAGAAAATGTATTTACACACATATATTATATCTAGGTTCTATTGTAACACATGTAAAATGTATGGGATTGCCTGTCATCAAGGGGAGGGAGTAGAGGGGGGGGATAATTTGGAAAAATGAATACAAGGGATAATGTTATTAAAAAAATAATTACTCGTGCATATATACTGTGAAAAAAATTATAAAAAAAAAAGATCCAGGGTATATTCATCTAGTATATCTCAAAGGGAAGACTTGGATTCAAGTCTTCCTGAATTAGGGGGAGGGGGGAAGAGTTCTATTCCTGCTATGCTCTGCTGCTTCTCAGCATACTGAGAGTATTTGCTCAGTCTGTGGCTTGTAGAAAAGTGATCAATCTACATAAAGGGAGATGAATTTTACTCTCTACACATTTGTGTACACATGTCTACATGTCTAGACTCTTTCCAAAGAGAAAAAAACCTGTCATTCCCTAAATCTATAAAGTTGTGTCATATATTTTTAGAGATAATTTTTCCATAATTTTTGCCTAACTTCATCCTTATTATTTTGGGTAAAACATTTCCCTTCTCAAGCTCTTGGTTTCTTTATCTGTAAAATAGTGGTGATGGATTAATTGGAATCTGAAATCCATTCTAGCTCCTGATTGATAATCCTATGATTCTATAATCTCCATCTTGTTCCCCTTACCCCCAGCTTATACTTACATATCAGTAGTCATGTTCCATGTCACTAATAGAATGTAACTTCTAGGGCAGGAAGTTTTTCATTTTTTTTTCCTATTTTTGCCCAGTCTATGCCTTCTGCCTCTTTATTTGAAGGAAGAAAGAGAAGACCTCTGATTTTATTGATCTATTGAAATTATGGTGAGGAAAATCCCTTCATCTATGCAGGTAGCAGCATCTTAGCAGCTTGTAGTCAGAGAGAACAAAGGATCCCAAGAAACCAGTAGGAATCAAAAGTAAGGCTCTGACTTAAGGACTCTGAGATGGGTTCTCTATGTCCTCCATTACTACTTCTTCTCTACCTTATAGTAAGGAGACACTGCATTAATGAATGCTTCTCTAATAAAACTGAAAAAAGGATATATTTTCCTTTCTGATCAGCTGCCTGGAAGGCTGCAATATCATCCCCCAAAATCTCATCTCATGGCAGCATTGCTCAGACCAACCGTGTTTAAACTCCTCACTGGATGGATTTTCAGAGCCAAGTTTCCAAACACAAATCAATCCATCTTATTGTTTCACTTTGCAATCTGATCTTGTTTTTAACCCACAAAGGAATACAACCTCCAAGGGATCTCCTTCCTCACTTTATTGCCCAGATTTGACTCCAAACAATTTTGACTGGTTCCAAAACTCAACCTAGCTGCTAAGAAAAGAGAGTTCCTTCCATTAATTGGAGACAGTCCAACAAATATGTCAAAGATATTCTAGGTTGCCCTGGCTTAAGATCAGATGTCTCAACCCGAGCAGTGATAACTCTCTGGTTGAAATAATGTCCTAATTTCAAATGGCACCACTGTGATGTGTACTTACTGGGATGTGTAAACTCTAAAACCTTTGTTCCATACTCTTGTCACCTTTCTTCAGTGAAATAATGGTGCTGAAGCTGCATCTTCTGAGATCAGTCATGAAATGTGATTCATGTACCCTCCTAATGCCCTTAACAAGTGTCCCTTTGGCTCCCCAGACCATTGTACCCCAGAAATAGGCAGAGCAATACCCAGAAATAGTATTGTCTTCTGAAAAGAGACAATACTAACCTTGATTGTGTGACTCTACATTAAGGACCAGATTCAGATACAGCCAAACCTTCAAAGTTCTCCTAGAAAGGCCCATCCAAAGAGAACTGGACAGGACTTAGAGATTCTCTAGTCCAAATGTCTGATTTCTCAGCTAATGGAAGTCGATAAAGCTCTGCACTTGGAATTGGTGAGACCGAGTTCAAACTTGGCTTTAGATATCAGCAGTGTGGTTCTGGAGAAGTCCCTCACCTTCTTTTTGCCTCACTTTCTACATATGTGAAATGAGAGTCAAATGAGATATCTGTAAGGTGCTTACTAAACCTAAGAATCCTATATAAATGCTAGCTATTGTTGTTTTTGTTATTCTTTTTTTGTTGTTGAGGCAATTGGGATTAAGTGATTTGCCCAAGTGTCTGAGATCAGATTTGAACTCGGGTCCTCCTGACTTCAGGCCTGGTGATCTATCCACTCTACAAACAAGTTTCCCCTATTGTTATTCTTTACGATAGTTTTTAAAATTCCATTCATTTCATTATATATTCGTTATTTTCTATATCAGGGCATGGAAGAAGTTCAGATCAATAAAATTATTATTATTATTTTATAGGATTATTATCATTGTGGTTCAACATTTTAACAAAAAATCCTATCAAGTTAAACTACAGGAGAATAACAATGGCCATGAGAGGGTAGTTTATCTAAATCAAAGACATAATATCTGGGGGAAACCCATAATGTATACTAGCCTGGTAAGCAAAGCTTAAAATCAGTATAGAAACTCATTACTCATTTATTCCTACTTGTGACTCATGACAAGTTCATCACCACTTTTCTTGACACTTTTCTGTGTACATCTCTTCCATAGGGGATATATCTGCTGTTGTCATGACCCAGGGAAACAGCAGCACAGTGACTGAATTCATCCTGCTGGGCTTTATGATCCGACAAGACCTAGCATGTCCTGTTTCTTGTGTTTCTGTTTGTCTATGTCACTTCTGTAGTGGGCAACCTTGGTATGATTCTGATCATCAAAGCTGACTCCCACCTTCACACTCCCATGTACTTCTTTCTCCAACACCTGGCTTTCGTTGACTTCTGTTATACCTCCGCCATCACTCCCAAGATGCTGCAAAACTTCCTGGTGTCCCACAAGTCTATCTCGTTGTCGGGATGTCTGATCCAGTTTTTTGTTTATGCCACATTTGCTACAGCTGATTGTTACATTCTTGCCGCCATGGCCATAGACCATTACGTGGCTATTTGTAACCCCCTGCACTACCCGGTGGTCATGTCTCAGAGGGCTTGCAACCAGCTCGTTGCTGTATCTTATGTTATGGGATCCCTGAATGTCTCTATCCATACTGGTTTTACCTTTTCTCTGGTCTTCTGTAATTCTAACAATCCCTTTTTCTGTGACGTGCCCCCAATTCTGGCCCTTTCCTGTTCCACAATCGATATCAACATCATGTTACTAATTATCTGTGTGGACTTCAATCTGTGATTGTTGTATTCTTCTCCTATGCTTACATTCTGGCTGCCATCTTGAGGATGAGCTCTGCTGCAGGGAGACACAAGGCCTTCTCCACTTGTGCCTCCCACTTGACAGCTGTCACCATTTACTATGGGACTCTTTCTTACATGTATTTACAGCCTTCATCTAGTGAGTCCCAGGAGAATGATCAAATAGTCTCTGTGTTTTATGGCATCACCATCCCCATGCTCAATCCCCTAATCTCTAGTCTGAGGAATAAGGAAGTCAAAGAGGCCCTGAAAGTGATGGGCAAGTCTTGCTTAACATGAAAGCCCTGAACTTTAGGTCCTGTTTTATAGAATCAGCCTAACAAAGGCCATTCTCTCTCATTCTTTCCACAAGAGGACAACATATCAGCTAAGTTGGACACAACCAGCCAATGGCTTGATTTGGAAAGGTATGTAGGAGCATTAGAATTACCCTTCCAACTTGAATAAGTTGAATATTCTTTTTAAAATCTCTAACAGATAGAAGGAATGTTATCATGAAATGATAACATTAAATAATCATTAATATGGTCATGATCAATAATCAATAATTATCATCACAATAATGATGAGAAAGACAATAATGACAGTTTATGTTCCTCCTGCAGTAAGACTTTTTCGCATGTGTAATCTAGAGTTTTACAAATCTACAAATACATAGTATAGATATTAGAATCTTCATTTTTGTACCTAACCTGTACCTAAGTACCTGTTTCTCAGCAAACTATAAAGTAATATGGTTTTAAAAGTCAAAGCTAGGTAAGAAATCATCTAGTTCTGCTGTCTTTCTTGCAACAAATGAGGAAACTGAGGCCTTGAGATGTTGGGATTTGCCTAAGGTGACACAAGTAAGGGTCAAAGTCAAAGTGTGAAGCTTGGACTCACTGATTCCAGTACTAGTGTTCTTTTCTCTGCATCATATTCAGATGGATGCAAGATTGTGCTCGCTATTTGGTAGAATGCAAAGTTAAAACAAAAGGCAGTTTTATCTTGAAAGAGCTAGGATACAATATATAATCAAAGGATATTATTTTTAAAATTTAGGAGCAAGGTCCTTAGCATGTTACTAAAACTTACATTTGCAGAATGCTTCAAGGTTTCCAAAGAGCATCATGCTTATTATCTGATTCGAGCCATACAACAATCGTGGAAAATAAGATCTCTTATTATCCCCACATTAAGTAAGAGGATATGGGCCTGAAAGAGATCAAGTGATTCACCCAAAGCTGACCTGCTAGGAAGTATCAGAGGTGCCATATTGGATAGAATGCCAAGCTTAGAGTCAGGAAGTCTCATCTTTATGAATTCCAATCTGGTCTCATACATTTCCTAGTTGTGTGACCCAAGTCATTTCTCCTTTTATGCATCAGTTTCTTTACCTGCAAAATGAGCAGAAGAAGGAGATGACAAGCCACTCCAATATCTGTGCCCAGAAAACTCCAGGAGTCAGGAATCAGACATGACTGGAAATGACTAAACAGTGATAGCAAAAGTATCAGAGGTGGTATTCCAATCAAGAACTCAATCCACTCCATCACAAAATTAGTTCTGAGTGCAACATTTTAGGCAAGATAGTGATAATCTTAAGAATATCCAAAGGAGGGTAAGCAGGATGGGGAAGGACATTGAATATAAGGATCAGCTGGATGAACTGGGAATATTTAGCTCAAAGAGGCAGTGATTGAGTATGTGATGTGATAATTGACTCCTAAGGTGGAAAAAGATCAGTCAAGCAATCAACTATTGTTATATACCAATTATATGTCAAGCACTGTGATAAGTACTAAGAATACAAAGAAAAGGAATAAACAGTACTTACAAAGCACTCATATTCTAAGAACCCAATTTTAACATAAAATTCAAAATCAAGGAATAGTGGGGGAAAGTAAATAAATAATAAAGAAAAAAAGACCTGACCATAAAAATAAAAAGCATTAAAATTGATTTTAAAAAGAAACAAACAGGTGTTTTTATACCTAATCTGAATTTTGGCTGCTTTGAGTCCATTTTGGATCTAAGGGGGAAAATTCCCTCCTTCCTTGAATCCAACATGGAATTTGTGGATTCCACTTGAAAAATAATTGCTGATGACCCATTCCTAGAGCTAGAATGAAAAGATATCCATTAGCTTAAGCACATCCACAATGATGGCTGAATTCCAGAGGAGTCTTAGAATCTAGAAGTTACACAATGGGCCACAGGCCTGGCATTACAGCTGATAGAAAATAAGTTATGAAAATCTGTGCCATGATCTAAAGAACTCCGCTAAAGGTATCATGACATTTCTCCTTCCATTTTTTTCCTCTTAAGAAAAAGTCTGAAAAAGGGAAATATATGTTTGTTCTGACAATAGCAGAATCCAACTGTGGTCCATCTGTCTTCTCTAAGATGCTTAGACCAAGGTTTTTTGGTAGTCTTTTCTTTGTGACTTATCTTTCTCCTTGTAACATTGTGACATCCGAATTGCCAGACACACAGTAAGTGCTTAATGAATACTTATTTTTCTTATATTGAATGGCATAACTGCAAATGCCAAACAACAGGCTATTGGAGTTGTATTTGGTCTTAGTAATCGAGCTAATATTTACAATGCATTTAAAACTAACATTTACTATCTCCTCTATAACATAATCTCAGATTCAGAGCTGAAAGTTAGATGCTATCATAGTGAATTTGGTATCCCTTGGCAACAGTTTGGATGTGGGGTATGAAAGGTAGTGGGAATCCAAGATCAATATTAAGTTGTAAGCCTAAGGAATTGGGAGCATATTGCTCCCTTGTACCACAATAGAGAAGAGGAGACAGACTTTAGGGGAAGGCACAGTAAGTTTTGTTCTAGACATGATGAACTTAAGATGAACTGGACATCCACTTCAAAATTTCTGAAAGACTGTTAGAGTTGCAACCTGGAGATAAACAGAGAGTGGACAAGGAAAAGTAGATTTCAGAATCATTAGAATAGAACTGACAATTGAATTTATGCAATCTAATGAAATCCCCAAATGTAGTTTAGAAGGAGAAGAACAAATGGCCCAGGACAGAACCCATAGGGGTATCTGTGGTTAGAGAGAATGATCCAGCAAAGGATTCAAAGGACTGGTCAGATCACTTAAAAGCAAGAATAGATAGGTTAGTTACTACATGATATCATATGGAGTTCCCCAGAGTACTAAAGTCTATCTCCTGTGCTGCATTTAAACAGTATCCTGAAATTATGGTATATGAATGTTATGAAATATTATTGCTCTGTAAGAAATGACCAGCAGGATGAATACAGAGAGGCCTGGAGAGACATACATCAACTGATGCTGAGTGAAACGAGCAGAACTGGAGATCATTATACACTTCAACAACAATACTGTATGAGGATGTATTCTGATGGAAGTGGATATCTTCAACATAGAGAAGATCTAATCCAGTTCCAATTGATCAATGATGAACAGAATCAGCTACACACAGAGAAGGAACATTGGGAATTGAGTGTAAACTATTTGCACTATTGTCTTTCTGCTCAGGTTACTTATACCTTCAGAATCCAATTCTTACCATACAACAAGAAATTCGGTTTTACACACATATATTGTATCTAGGATATACCATAACACATTTAACATGTATGAGATTGCCTGTCATCTAGGGGAGAGGGTAGAAGGAGGGAGGAGAAAATTCTGAAAAGAAGTGAGTACAAGGGATAATGTTGTAAAAAAAATTACCCATGCATATGTACTATCAAAAAATTATAATTATAAAATTAATAAAATTTTAAAAAATAAAATAAACAGTACTCTGATCATGGACTCTGGAACAGTTTTTCTGACCTCAATAAGTTAGATAATAAGCCTTAATTAAATGGTTACCAAGGGATACAAAGAAAGGTCAAAGACAGTCCTGGTTCTCAAGGAACTCATGGTCTAAAAATGAGAGAGACAATATGCAAAGAACCATTTACAAACAAGTTCTACATCTGATGTTATACATATTTTCTTTTAGATACATCACAGAGGTTAGGGGCAAGGTTCCCTTGCAATCTGAAAAACCTGTGAAAAACTGTTTTCTGTATCTGTGTACTAGAAAAAAAAATGTGTATTATGGTATTAAAAAATAAAATGTGTTTATGTTATGCAATACTATACATATATTTTATGTTTTTCTGATTTTTGAAATTTTGTTCTGTGTCATCTGGTGAATGTCATATGTCATCAGTGGCTTCTTCAAAGCTCCCTCAAAATTTCTATTTAATTTCTTATGCCGACTTGTGATACAGTAAAGCTTCAAGGGTAAAAGTCACAATGTGGAAGGAATAGCTTTAATCATGTTTCCTCTTGTTAGGAGGATGCCATGAACCTTATTGGGTTCCATGATTACTCCTAGAACTCCAAAATTGGCTAACCCGCATCTACAAACATTCAAATACTATATACTTGGCTCATTTCCTCTTAGGTCTGTGTACCATGTCAAAAACATGTGCCTTGAAAATCTCTAATAATAATTGTTGTTTATAGCAATACATCTAGGACATGTTCCAGCCAGATAGCAAATGTTTCCTCATTTAAGTTTAGAGATACCTCCCTGACATGAATTTCAGCTTCCACTGCCTTCCCTGTTAGTGATTGTTGTTAAAGGTGGAATTGTGGTTGTTAAGTGGCTGAGTGTCTGTTCCTATTAACTTTTTTCAGGATGCCTGTCTCTTAAGGACTGTGTACATACCAAGTCATTGGTGGGTGAAGAGACGGGGTTTCTGAACCATGAGCTATGAAACAGAATATTGTCCTTTCCCAAAGACAACTTACACTGATCTTATGTATCTTATGAGGAAGACTCTATATTTTCTCACTATCTCTTGGTCAAGAAGGGGAGGAAAGAGTTAATAACAAGTTCCCAAAACAGTCTTATGGACTGAACATTCTGATCATATAGGATTGTACCACTGCTTGAGGCAGTTTGCATAATACATAACGCAGTTGCCAATTCTCCTTAATCCTAATTTTCCTCATATTCATTATGTCCCATGGAAGATTCTCAACATACTGTAGGGCTCATATAATACGAGAATTATCTATCAATAGTACTCCTCCCAAAAAAATAAATAGTCTTTGATCATCAATAACCATGAAATGTCATTAGAGGTTGAATGGATGATGTAGCAGGACTTTTTAGCCTGGACTCCAAATACTATTACAAAAGATGTCATTCTAGAAGCATAATGTTTTTTTTTTAAATCACCATCATGGACTTGGTGGTTGTTAATATTGAAGTAAGTAAGGGTAATTCCAAAAGTCTTATGATGGAGAGAACCATCCCCATTCAGAGAGAGGACTATGGGGACTGAATGTGGATCATGACATAATATTTTCATCCTTGTTGTTGTTGTTTGCTTGGTTATTTCTTTCTTTCTAATTTTTCCCTTATCATCTGATTTTTCTTGCACAAAATGATAAATGGGGAAATAAGTTTAGAATGAAAATTATTTTAAAATAAAAATCATCACTAACAAATATTCCAATTCAGAAGAGCAATCTTCTGAAAGAAAAGACTGGCATATGATAATTACATTGGAGAGTAAGACTTGAAGAGGAAAGCTAACAGAAGTGGAGTACAGAAAGAGGAAGAAAGGAGAGCAGGGAGGAAAGGGGAGAGGAAATAAAAGGGAAGGAAGGAAAGGAGAAGAATAGGAAGGGAAAGGTAAGAGGAAAAAGTAGAGGAGTGAAAGAGGGAAGGGGACAGTGACAGAAGAGCAGAGACAGAGAGATAGAAAAACACACACATAGAGGAGAGGGAGAGAGGGAGAGAATGAGAGAGTCAGAAACAGAGAGAGGGAGAGAGAGAGAAGGAGAGAGACAGATAAAAAGACAGAAAGAGAGAGAGAGATTGAGAGAGAGAGAAAATGAATGAATATGAGAGAATGCTTTACTACTACACCTAAAAAGGGCCACAATTAGATCTTGGTCATGGGTTGGGGAATGGAGAAGGTATTTTCATCATTTTATAGTCTTTCATTGCTAGAGCACTTTGTCCACACCAACTTACTGTTTAGACCACAGATATAGAAGCTGCAGGGCTATCATTCAAAGTCAGAAATAGAAGATAAAAGACTGTTTTGTGTCAAAGAGAAGGAAATATCAGACTCTGCTTTCTGCGAATCAGAACTTAAGTCTTTCCAACAGGTCCAGTCTGGACCATCTCCTTTGGAGGAAAGTATAAGAGTGAGCAAAGCATTTCATAAAAGTAACTCACTGAGAAAGAATTGACCCTATAGAAATTCATATTTCTCTAGAGCTTAATATTCTCTAGAGCTCAGACCATATTCTTTCCTCCTAAACAACCTTGAGAAGAAAATTTGTACAAGTGTGTACAAAATGTGCATTTTACAAATGAAGAAACAGAGGTCCAAAAGGTTAATCATATATGTAGCAGCACTCAATCCTCTGCACTGCGACTATGTTAGTAGATAGGGAAACAGGGAGAGCTATTGTTTGAAGAAGGGGGGAAATAATTGTTTGTGACATATTAGTTTGGGATGAAACATCATGCCTTTTCCTTTAGTGAAGATCTGATATTTACATACAGTTGGCAAAATATTTGACACTTTTTAATGAGGGACATTTCATAGTTGGGCAACCTGAAGTTCCAAGAAATAAGCTGATCATGTTTCACAAATGTAGGAAGCAAGATTCAAATTCATTTCCCTCTTGATGTCATGTCCATCTGGAGCCCTCTCTTTATGACAAAGTATCTCTTGGGTCTCATGGACCCAAATGTCAACGGACCCAATAGATTAAAGAATGCTTTAAAGTAAAGATTGAGATCAGCAGGGTTTTCTCTCCCCTTCTTATGAAATCTCATTGTTCATCATCCCCAAGGCATGTAGTGCCTTTCACGTTCCCTGAACCACAATTCCAGTGTTCTTGCTTCATCAAACAGCCCACAAAATTGTAGAGAACTGGAATCAGTGCAGAGATCTGACCCAGCTAAGGCATAGAGCCCATGGAAGGTCATATAACAAAGGATCCATACGGCCTCATCACCTTGGCCTTTTAAAATCCTCCAATGGGAATCCCCTTTTAATTCTTCCTAATATTTAGTGCTCTTTCTCTCATCAGATTGACTTGTATTTACTAGTCTGTTCTTAGGTATATTCTTCCAGGAAAAGAAAAGGTTCTTGAGAGCAGGAAGCCTGTTTTCAGTTTGTCTTTGCATTTCCAGTGTCTAGCACAGTCCCTTTTACCAGAAGTTCCTAATAAATATTTTGATGACTCTGGTGAAAATACATGTTACACAGTTTTGCACTTCAAGACTCACTTCAGGTCTCACACCTTCCTGAAGAACCCTTTCTTAACTTCTTGGTTAATTGGTTAATCTTTCCTCAAAACATCTTATATTTATGTCTCTATTTATATTTTCTGTCCTCTTCTAGAATGTAAGTTCTTTGAGAACAGGAATTGTTTCATTTCTATATTCCCAGCACTTAGCACAGTGCTTTGGAAAATAGGAAAAGGTCATTAAAAGTTTGTTAAATGCTTACTAATCCCTTAAAGACAAGATGGAAGGACATTCTCAGCATGATTATGATCTCAAAAAATATTTCCCTGCTTATTAAGTGATATTAATCAATGTGGAATATAACTGAGATTAGTTTACTTATATGATCCAAGACCAAAATGAAGGATCTCTCCAATTACCTTCAACTTCAGACTCCACACTCCCGAAAATAACTTCTCGAGTGTACCAATGTTTGAAATTATATCAGCATTGCTAACCATTCAGGGCACAGTTACACACATATTATGTACACTGTCTCCAATAATATTTGAGTTACTTGAGACTGGAAACTTTCATTGTTTTTATTTAAAGAAGGCCACCAAAAGTGTTTGGAGGATAGCGGGATCTTTTAAAATATCTGTTGAATTCACCTGAACTGAATAACTTTTAAATGAATTATCCATATGAGTCAATAGAGGGAGTTTCTGCACAAAGGAAGTCCCTCTGCTAATATAATTACAGGTTCAGATTTAAAACAAAAACAAAATCCAAGTCTGCCATGTTTGATCTTAAAGCCTCCTTGATATCACTATTGGTGCCTCAGACTATTAATAGTCCCATTCTAATATTCCCTATTTTTCCTCCTTCACCTCAGTCCAACAAAAGTGAAAGTTTTCTCAAGAGGACTTTATTGAGCATGTCAGAACAAAAGCAATAAACACTTTTCCATGGTATGGTAAGAGCTTTTCTCATGCCATTCTATGGGGTAACTAGCACAGATCTCATTGTACCTCTGTTTCAGGAAAAGACCAAGGTCACATAATTAGGAGCCATAATTATATGTGGGGAAAAATAGAACAAACTTCCAGAGGGCAGAATAAAAGCAAGGAAAAGAAGGAAATCCATCTCCACACAACCCCTTCTCCTTTCCTCTGTTCTCTCATTTTCTAAATGATTATAAAGCTTATCTTTGCCCCTGGCTTATCACACCTTAGATCCTGCTTACTAACCCACTTAGAGCAAACCTGTTATTAAACTGTTATGAGCTCTTCCAGGGTAGTCTTTCCCATATCACCAGCATCTGGCCTGGTTGTCAAGAGGCCTTTTACTTGTGATAAAGGAAATAAGAAAAGAAAAAAGGAAATCATTCTTCCTTCCTCTGGATTTGCAAGAGGAAATTTTGGCTTCTGCTTTGGAATCCTTCTTAATTACCTTCTTGTTATATTTTTGATTCAGCATGGCATTTCTCTTCCACAAACCTTTGCAAAAGGTAATCCCCATGCTAGGAATATAGTCTTGTCCTGACAGAGACAATTTCCTAAGATTTATTGGAACACACAGTGTTTTCAACAACAATACTGTATGGGGATGTATTCTGATGGAAGTGGAAATCTTCAACATAAAGAAGATCCAACTCACTTCCAGGTGATCAATGATAAACAGAAACAACTACACCCAGAGAAGGGACACTGGGAAGTGAATGTAAAATATTAGCACTACTGTCTATCTACCCAGGTTACTTATATCTTCAGAATCTAATACTTAACGTGCAACAAGAAAATTGGATTTATACACATACATTGTATCTAGGTTATACTGTAACACATGTGAAATGTATGAGATTGCCTGTCATCTAGGGGAGGGAGTAGAGGGAGAGAGGGGAAAATCTGGAAAAATGAATACAAGGGATAATGTTATTAAAAAATTACTTATGCATATATACTGTCAAAAAATGTAAAATTATAAAATTAATTTAAAAAAAAAGAAACCTGAAAGAAAAGAAAAAAAAAAGAAACACAGTGTTATATCCAAAAATTAAGTCAAACTCTGGGTCTCAGATGGCAGTGAACTGTTCACTTCTGAAGTATGTCCACAAATTAGCAAAATTTGCTATAATTACACCTCATAATTAAGTCAATTGATATGTGACACTTTTCATTCTGTTCTTTGAAATTCTGGAACTTATCAAAATGGATTCATGATTTAGGTATAAAGGGTAATACTATAAGCAAATCAGGAGAACAGGGGATAGAATACCTCTCAGATGTCTGGAGAAGGGAATAATTTGTGGCCAAAGAAGAATTGAAAAACATTATGAAATGCAAAATGGATAATTCTGATTACATTAAATTAAAAAGGGTTGACATAAACAAAACCAATGCAGCCAAGATTAGAAGAGAAGCAGAAAACTGGGGGAGAGGGGATTATAGCCAGTGTTTCTGATAAAGGCTTCATTTTTAAAGTATGTAGAGAATTAAAATTGACTCATTTATGAGAATGCAAGTTATTTCTCAATTGATAAATGGTCAAAGGATATGAAGAATTTTCAGACCAAGAAATTAAAGCCATTTCTAATCATATGAAAAAAGATGCTAAATCACTATTGATTGAGCTATACAAATTGGCTGGTTGGCTAAGATGACAGAAAGATAATGATGAATGCTGGAGACAATGTGAGAAAACTAAGATCGCTAATGGATTGTTGGTGAAGGTATAAAATGATCCAAACATTCTAGAGTATAATTTGTAACTATACCCAAAGAAGCATTCAGTCCCCGTTGTCCATAAAATGGTATAGTCCATAATCTAAGGGCTGGTTTTCAGGCTACCCAGACTCTCACCTCATCAAAGCCAAGAAAAAATAGTAGGAGGTCCTGATGTGTGGGGTGAGTCAATAACCCTTCTGCATTCCTGAGCCACTTGCTGGCCTTCAGAGGAAGGACCAAATTAATTCTAAAAGGAAAGAAGTAAAGCATTTTATTCTCAAAAATGGTGCTAAAAAATCACTGCTTATAGAAGCTTCTGCTAAATGAAAATGTGGCTCTCTCTTTTGACCATCTGTGTATGACAGCAGGCATTAGAGTTTAGGGAAAGAGGATTGGCTAGAAGACTCCAGTACCTGGCTTCTACTGCTACCTCTATATAAAACTCATTAGGGGACAGGGAGCAAGGTACCTCTTCCGGTCTGGGATCCTTCAATCTCTAGTAAGATGAGATATTTGGACCAGATGCTCTCTATATTGTCAACTTCTGACCTTTCCATGTTGTCTTTTCTTCCAGAATCAGAATTCTGCTGTTTCCTAACTCTAGCTAATTATGTGATTGGCCCAACATAAGATAGTTTAAAAAAAAAAAAAACATTCCATTCATTTTATTATATAAATTATTTTCTACTATCAGGGAATGGAAGTTCAGATTGATAAGAAAATTATTATTATTGTTATTATTATTATTATTAAGATCATCATTGTGTTTCAGTATTTACCAATATAAAAATCTACCAGGTCAGACTACAGGAGTAGAGCTCAGTGCCCAGGAGGTAGTGCTTAATCCAAACCCATAACATAATATCTGGGGGAATTAAACCGTGTTATATAAACTAGCCTGGTAAAACAAAGTTTAGAATATGAAACATCAAAAAATCAGGATAGAAACTCACTGCTCATTCATTCCTAGTTGTGACTCATGACAAGCTCACCACCACTTTTTGTGACACTTTTCTGTGTATATCTCTTCTGTAGGTGATATCTGTCATAGTCATGACCCAGGAAAACAGCAGCAGAATGACTAAATTCATCCTGCTGGGCTTTACGATCCGACAAGACCTAGAGCATGTCCTGTTCCTTGTGTTTCTGTTTGTCTATGTCCCTTCTGTAGTGGGCAACCTTGGTATGATTCTGATCGTCAAAACCGACTCCCACCCTCGCACTCCCATGTACTTTTTTCTTCAACACTTGGCTTTGTGGACTTCTGTTATATTTCTGCCATCCCTCCCAACATGTTGCAAAACTTCCTGGTGTCAGATGATTTCAGAGAGGCTTGGAGAGACTTACATGAACTGATGCTGAGGGAAATGATTATACATGGCAACAATAAGATGATCAATTCTGATGGACATGACTCTCTTCAACAACGAGATGATTCAAACCAGTTCCATTTGCTCAGTGATGAAGAGAGCCATCTACACCAGAGAGAGAACCACGAGTGTGGAACACAACATAGCATTCTCATTCTCTCTGTTGTTTGCTTGCATTTTGTTTTCTTTTGTAGTTTATTTTCTTCCTTCTTGATCTTCTTTTTCTTATGCAACAAGATAACTGTATAAATATGTATACATCTATTGGATTTAACATATATTTTAACATATTTAACGTATTGGACTATGTGCCATCGAGGGGAGTGGGTGGAGGGAAGGAGGAGAAAATTTGGAACAAAAGGTTTTGCAAGGATCACTGTTGAAAAATTACCCATGCATATGCTTTGTAAATAAAAAGCTTTAAATAAAAAATAACTAATTAATTTTTAAAAACTTCCTAGTGTCCCACAAATCTATCTTATTCTTGGGATAGCTGATCCAATTATTGGTTTATATTACATTTGCTACAGCTGATTGTTACCTTCTTGCAGCCTTGGCCATAGACCGTTATGTGACTATTTGTAACCCCCTACACTACCCAGTGGTCATGTATCAGAAGGTTTGCATCCAGCTTGTTGCTGTGTCTTATTTATAGGATCCCTGAATGCCTCTGTCCATACAGGTTTTACCTTTTCTCTATTCTTCTGTAATTCCAACATCATCAATCATTTTTTCTGCCATGTGCCCTCGATTGTGGCCCTTTCCTATTCAAGTATTGATATCAGTGTCAGGTTATTAATTGTCTGTGTAGGCTTCAACTTGATAAGCACTGTGATGGTTGTGTTCTCCTACATTTAGATCCTGGCTGCCATCTTGAGGGTGAGCTCTGTTGCAGGGAGACACAAGGCCTTCTCCACTTGTGCCTCCCACCTGACAGCTGTCACCATTTACTATGGGACTCTTTCTTACATATATTTACAGCCTTCATCTAGTAAGTCCCAGGAGAATGATCAAATAGCCTCTGGATTTTATGGCATCATCATCCCCTTGATGAATCCCTTGATCTATAGTCTGAAGAACAAGGCGGTCCAAGAGGCCCGAAAGTGATGGCCAGGACTTGCTTAACATGCAAGCCCTGAACTTTCAGGTCCTGCTTTACAGAATCAGCTCAGCAAAGGCCATCATTCTCTCTCATTCTTTCCACAAGATGATAACATATCAGCTAAGTTGGATATGATAAGCCAATGGTACAATTTAGAAAAGCACGTAGGAGTGTTAGAATAACCTTTCCTAATTTAATTAATATTTTTAAAAGTCTCTAACACAGATTGAAGGACCTCCCAATTCTTTGAAATGATAACATTCAATAATCATTGATATAATCATGATCAATTATCAATGCTTATCATCACAGTGACAGTGAGGAAGACAATATTGACAGCTTACATTCTTCCTGCATATGCCATTTTAGCTTTTCACAATTCTACAAAAAGATTGTATAGATATCATAATCTTTATTTTTGTATATAAGGAAACTATGACTCAGCAAACTATAAAGTGATGTGATTTTTCAATTCAAGGAGAGCTAAGAAATGATCTAGTTCTTCTCCCTTTTTTGCCTGAGGTCTTAAGATATTGTGATTTGCCTAAAGTAACACAGGTAAGGGTCAAAATCAAAGTTTAGATCCCTGGACTCTCTAATTCCAGAATTAATGTTCTTTTCTCTATATCATGGTCAAAAGTGAGCCAAGCCTTTGCTAGTTATAAGGATACAAAGATAAAACCAAAGGTAGCCTTTGTCTTTAAAGAGCTTACATTTAATAGATGGGGTATAATATGTAATCAAAGAGTATTAAGAAAGAGGATCTGGGCCTGAAAGAGAATGAGTGACTCGCCCAGAGATCTGAGCAGCTAGGAAGTATCAGAGGTGCCATATTGGATAGAATGCCAAGCTTAGAGTCAGGAAGTCTCATCTTTATGAGTTCCAATCTGGCCTCAGATATTTCTCCTAGCTATGTGACTCTGTGTGACCCAAGTCACTGCACCTGTTTGCCTCAGTTTCCTTGCCTGTAAAATGAACAGGAGAAGGAGATGATAAGCTACTCCAATAGTCTTGCTCGGGAAATCCCAAGGAGTCAGGAGTCAGATATGACTGGAAATGTCTAAACAGTGATAGCAAAAGTAACAGAGGTATTAGTCAAATCCAGGGCTTCCCGATTCTAAAACCAGAATTCCATCCAGAAATCCATTATAAAATTAGTTCTGAGTGCAAGACAGCGATCATCTTAAGAACATCCAAAAGAGGATAACCAGCATGAGAAAGAACATTGAATTCATACCATATAAAGATCAGCTGGGTGAACTGGGAATATTTAGCTCCGAAAGGATAACCAGCATGAGAAAGGGCATTGAATTCATACCATATAAGGATCCGCTGGATAAATGGGAATATTTAGCTCAAAAAGGCAGCAATTGAGTATGTGATGTGATAATTGACTCCTAAGGTGGAAGAAGATCAGTCAAGCAATAAGCTATTGTTACATACCAACTATATGCCAAGCACTGTGATAAGTAGTAGGAATACAAAGAAAAGGAATAAGCAGTACTTACTCACAAAGCACTCATACTCTAAGAATCCAATTTTAACATAAAGTTCAAAATCAATAAGTAGTATGGAAAAGTGAGCTAATAACAAAGAAAAAAGAGCTGACCATAAAAATAAAATGAATTCAGTTATATTTTAAAAAGAAACAAAAGAATACAGACAGGCTATCATTTATACCTATGAATTTCTGTTGCTTTAAATCTGTTTTGGGTCTAGGAGAAAAAATTCCTTCCTTTTTTGAATCCAACATGGAAATAACAATTTGAGAAATTTGAATTTGTGAATTCCACTTGAGGAATAATTGCTGATGATCCACTCCCAGAGCTAGAATGAAAAGATATGCATTAGCTTAGGCACATCCTCAATGAAGGCCAAAGACCAGAGGAGTCTTAGAATCCAGAAGTCACACAATGAGCTACAGGCCTGGCATTGCAGCTGATAGAAAGTAAGTGATAAAAGAATCTGTGCCATGATCTAAAGGTATCATGACATTTCTTCCTCTTAATAAAGAGTCTGAAAAAAGAGAATTATATTTTTGTTCCGACAATGGCAGAATCCAACTGTGACCCATCTGCCATCTCTAAGATGCTTAGACCAGGTTTTCTGGTAGTCTTTCTTGGAGGGAGGACTGACTGCTTTGTCCTTATCAGAATTGCCAGATACACAGTAAGAGCTTAATGAATACTTATTCTCTTACACTGAATGGCATAACTGCAAATACCAAGCAACAGGCCATCGGAGTCATATTTGGATTTAGTAATCGAGCTAATATTTACAACACATTTAAAGTTAACATTCACTATCTCCTCTACAACAATCTTAGATTCAGAGCTGAAACTTAGATCCTATCATAGTGAATTTGGCATCCTTTGGCTACAGTTTGGATGTGGAGTACGAAAGGTAGTGAGGAATCCAAGATCAATATTAAATTGCAAGCCTAAGGCATTGGGAGCATGGTGCTCACCTGCACCACAATAGAGAAAGTAGGAGGAAATGGTTTTAGGGGAAGGCACAGTAAGTCCTGTTCTAGACATATTGAATTTAAGATGAACTGGACATCCATTTCAAAATTTCTGTAAGGTAGTTCGAGATGCAAGGAGATCAGCAGAGAAAGAGAGAGGAAAAGATTTCAGAATCGTTAGCATGTAGATGATAATTAAATTCATGGTAGCTAATGAGATGGTAGTTTAAAGGAAGAAAAGAAAAGGACCCAGGGATATTTATTGTTAGAGAACATGATTCAGAGGAAGGACCAGCAAAGGTGTCAGAGGAGTGATCAGATCACTGAGAGAAAGGGAAAAGTTGCTTTCTTCACTCAAATGCAACAAGAGATACATTATTTACTACATGATATCATATAGAGCAGTGGTCCTCAAACTTTTTAAATAGGGGACCAGTTCCCTGTCCCTCAGACTGTTGGAGGGCCAGACTATAGTAAAAACAAAAGCTCCCACTCTGTCTCCACCCCTTGGCCCATTTGCCATAACCAAGCGGGCCGCATGAACATCCTCAGCGACCACATCTGGCCCACAGGCCGTAGTTTGAAAACCCCTGATGTAGAGCTTCTCAGAACACTCAAGTCTGTCTCCTTGCTCCATATAAACAGCACCTTCATCATGGAGCTCGGGAGAAGTTTTTCCATCTTCCATCATTTAGATAATAAGACTTTATTAAATGCTTACTATGGAGCACAAGGAAAGGCCAAAGACAGTCCCTGTTCTCAAGGAGCTCACGGTCTAAAAATAGGAGAGACAACATGCAAACAACCATTTACAAACAAGCTCTATGATAAATTAGATATATTCACTTTTGGATGTCTCATCACAGGGGTTAGGAAAGAGGTGTATAGCAATCTAGAAAATGTGTATAAACCTGTTTAACAGCATTCTGGTACTAAAGGAAAAGTCTGAATTATTATGCTATTAAATAATAAAATATGTTGATATTATACAATACTATCCATATATTTTATGTGTTTCTGAATTTCTAAACATTTTCTGTGTCATCTGCAGCTCCCTGAAATCTCCCCCCAAAATTACATTTTAATTTCTTATGCTGACTATGATAAAGTGAAGCTTCAATGGGGAAAGTTACAAGGTGGAAGGCATAATTATGATCATGCTACTTCCTGTAAGGAGGAAGGCAGAAATTTTATGAGTTCCAAGAGTACTCCCAGCACTCCAAGATTGACTATCCAGCATCTACAAACATAACAAATACTATGAATTTGGGTCTTTTCCTCTTACATCTATGTACCATGTCAAAAACATGTGCCCTGAGAATCTCTAATAATAATTGGTGTTTATAACAATACATCTAGGACATGTTCCAGCCAGATAGCAAATGTTTCCTCATTTAGAGTACCTACATACTCCCTGACAAGAACTACAGCAGCTCCCGCTACCTTCCATGTAATAGTGTTATTAAATGGCTGAGCGTCTGCTCTTATTAACTCTTTCCATGGGATGTTTGCTTTTTAAGGACTGTGTCATTGACCAAGTCATTGACTGGTGAAGAGGCAGGGCTCATGAAACAGAATGTTGTCCCTCCCCAAAGTATCTTACATTAACCTTATGCATCTTACCAAAAAGATTATATTTTCTCACTATCTCCTAGTCAAAAAGAGAAGGAAGAGGTTAATAAGTTCCCAAACAGTCCTATGGACAGTTATCATTCTGGAGACACAGGATTGTACCAATTCTTCAGATAGAAATGGCCTACTTGCCATTTCTCCTTAATCCTTATTTTCCTTAACTCATTCATTAAGTCCCATCAAAGATTTTCAGCACATCATAGGGCTCATATAATCCTAAAATCATCTATCAATCCATAGATTCTCTCAAAAAATTAGTTTTGGATCATCAAGAACCACGAATGAAATTTGGTTTTGAATATATGGTATAGCCCGATTATTTAAACCATTGGTTTAAATACTGTTACAAAAGATGTCATTCAAGAAGTATATTAAAAAAAAATCACTAACAAATAGAACATTTCGGAGGAATAGTCTTCTGACAGATAAATATTGCCTATGATAGTGACACTGGAGAATGTGACTTGAAAAGGAAAGATAAAGAGAGATGAATAAAAGGAGAGGAAGTGAGGAGAGAAGAAGAGGGAAGAGGAGGTAAAAGGAAGAAAGGAAGGGGGAGGAGGGAACAAGTAAGAGGAGAAGAGAATAAGGTAGGAGAGGAAGGGAGGGGAGAGTGAAAGAAGAGGAGAAACAGATGGAGAAAGAGTCACAAAGACCAAAAAAGAGAGGAAACAAGAGGAAAGGGAGACAGAGAGAAGGACACAGAGAGAGGAACACAGAGAGAGGGACACAGAGAGAGGGACACAGAGAGAGAGGGACACAGAGAGGGACACAGAGAGAGGGACACAGAGAGAGGGACACAGAGAGAGGGACACAGAGAGATAGAGACACTTTAATAGTTTCTTGCAGTTAGAGCAGGAAATCAAGTAGTCTTAGATTGACATAATATTAATGTCAGAGTGAAGTCTAGAGCTTGTCTGCTTCTGGGAAAATAAAACATAGTGTCTAAATTGTTAGCTTCACCAGTTTGTTTTTCTGGGGCTTGAGTTCTAAGAGAAGCCATTATTCTAAGAGTTCTCAGATAGCAGTTACATATTTTGGATGACAAGCTATTGGACACTGAAGCAATCGGAGAGTGCCATATGCTTTTCGTGAGATGTATGTGAAGAATGGAAGAATTCAGTGATTTTAGATTATTAATTGAAGAATTGTGTTTGCTGGAACCATCCCAGGATTTGGGACAAATACTTGTCTGTGCTCACAAGCAGATGAGAATTCATCAATCATAAGTTAAGGTTGGGTCATTCACAGAGAAGAGCCAGAATCTCAGGGCAAAGAGATTGATTTCAAAACTATTAAGACTAATTCTTGCTCTAGACTGCCATCTGTCGTTGAGAAGCTTTGGTTCAGATAAACAGCTAAAGAACTTGGTGGCAGAGGGCATAAAAATAACCATAAAAAAGCCAGTGAGTTGGCTAATTTGTCTGAGATCAAATATATTGAAGTCTTAGTCAAGAGTGGTCAGTTTACATGTAGAGGCCCTCCTTCAACCCAGATGGAATGTGCATTAAAGAACTTTTAGAGACAATTCCTAAGGCAGAAAAATCATATCAAAGCTGACAAGCCAGAGTTGTGACATCCCAGTCCCATGGATTTTCCTCACTCATGTATCTCTTTGGCAGGTTTCTGTAAATGTGCTCACACTACCCCTATAGTTACTGAATGTATTTGTGGAAGAGTATAACCCAAGTTAATTGTGCATTTGCTGACTTGATTATCTCTGCATTTGCTTTAATTTATAAGTACCAGAGGTGTTATTACTATTGTTTTCCCCTTATCGCTAAATATATAATTATGTTTAAGACCTAAAAGGGTCATCATTGAGAGTGTCAGATTTTATGTAAATGAAAGTTTATCATTGAGGAGCATGAAAACTTGGAAGAAGCAGCATATCCCCTCCCTACACTGATACTCCCACTTTTTACAGATATCCAATCAGTGTGAGAAGCTACTATTTAACTCTCTGTACTTAATTTACCTATTATGTTTTCATTAAATGTCCTTTAAGGAAGATTTCCTGGGTCAATCAGATTTGTCTGCTTCTGGGAAAATAAAACGCAATGTCTACACCACTACGGTCTTACTCTATGAGAGGGTCCAAGTATAATCTCGAGGAAACTTAGATTTGCTAGCTCAAGGGCAGGTTGGAGTGAGTGAACCAATTCTCATGCCTCACATTAGAAATGAAATGCTACAATATAGATCTCCCCACACATGCCAATTTCACAAATAATCCTGGACAATCCCCCAAAATGTGGCATCAGGTCCCCATGGAATTATGGGATATCATGCTACAAACTGTGTTTGCAATATTATTTGGGAGCCCCACCCCATATATTCTTTCATAGACAAAATCTGATTGACCCAGGAAATCTTCATTAAAGAAAGTTTAATGAAAACATAATAGGTAAATTAAGGACAGTGAGTTCAATAGAGCTTCCCACACTGACTGGATATCTGTAAAAAGTGGGAGTATCTGCTTCTAATTAACTTCCTGGTCTCAATATAAGAGTTGGCATACAAGTCACTCACAAAGGGCTATTTGCATCAAATACTGATCATAAGCTCGGGCACAACAAGCCTTCTGGTACTGAATTTCCTATGCTAGAAGAAGGTGTTGTTAGTAAGAATACCCTCACAAGATAATAGGATTTTGAAAGTCATCTGTTGAGCTTGAGCAACATTAACATGGTTTTTCTCTCTTTTTTTTTCCCCCTGAGGCTGGGGTTAAGTGACTTGCCCAGGGTCACACAGCCAGGAAGTGTTAAGTGTCTGAGATCACATTTGAACTTGGGTCCTCCTGAATTCAAGGCTGGTGCTCTATCCACTGCTCTACCTAGCTGCCCCAATATGGTTTTTCTCAATGTGCATGATTTCTCTCTTTGCATTCCAGTGTACTTTCACCTTTGAACTTGCCTTTTATTGGCCTAGATTACCCTTCTACTACCACGAGAGCAGGACTTTAATTGGTACAGAGAATTATAGGAGAAACTGCCTCCGCTGATCTCCACTGATACAGATCTACAGTTCCTCTACAGCTAATCCTGATAGAAAGGGATTTGGGAGCATGGAGAGTTTCAGTGACTTGCCATCCCATGACCAAAATGCATCAGAAAGAAGACTTGAACATGGGTCTTGACTCATGGCTAGCCCTCTAGACACTTCCTGATCCTTCTTATGTGAACTGATTATAGCTTTAACCACCATTAACTAATCAGTACAATATTAGTTTCATCTTCTTTAAGTGTGGGAAAACTAAACTTCAGAGACTCGATCATAGAATGTTAATTTTCACAGGGACCTTAGTGAACTTGCAGTCTACTTTAGATCATGAAATGTTTCCTGATTTCCCCCCAATAGCTAGTATTCTCCCTCCTGAAATACGTTGTAATTCAATCATTTGTATTTGTTTTCTTTACATTTATTCTGTATGCATATATATATATATAAAATGTAAACATGTGTACATCTATACATAAATATATGTATACATGCACACGTGTTTATATGTATATGCAAGCTCTTGTTATGTTTCCCATTAGAATGCACACTTCCTGTCAGTAGGAACTGTTTCATTTATTATATTTGTATAATCCACATTAATCCACAATCAATGATTATTAGGTGTTTAATACATAATTGTTGACTGATTGATTGGGCTTATGTACTAAAACTGTAGTCAATACAATGCGGAGTTTGGTCAAATAGTGAACAAATCTACTTCAGTTTAAAGGATTTCAGTTCTAGAGTCAAAATGAAACTTCAAAGAGTGACTTATTCATGAAAAAGAAGAGAAAGTTTCTCTCTTTTCCTCCTTCTCTGCCCCATTCACTTTTTTTCCAAATACTGACCCTGACAACAGGGTCTCCACATGCATGAAGTAACACATCCAGTCAACAGTATTACTCACTAGAGGCAAGGCTGTTTCAGAGACTGTGACTTTTTTGTGGAAGACAAAAATGTCAACTCCAGAGTCTACAAAAGTATGAATCATCAGAGACCAGCAGAGAGTATATCCTGGTGGAACTTTAGGAGACCTGTAGGGGGGAAAAAAAGATTTCAGTATCTGGCTATTATGAGTTACTTCTTTATCACAAGTGTTCGTTATAGAATAGGATACAACACTATATATATGATATGTGATAATGTGATATGATCTTATTGTATTATATGCTATAACATGATATGATATACCTAATATATAATAAGCATTTAGTAAAATGTTGGTTGGTTGGTTGAATGATGGGCTTACATTAAAAATCCTAAAGAATCAAATATAAAAGAAATTAAAGCAATTCTACTAATTAAAAAGTCATTAATTATTCATGATTAGGTTATAAATATCATCAGAAGAGTTAAACTACCAAAGTTTATAGTTATTTACTGTCCAGATTTAGTGAGATTTATTGACATAGATTTAGTTAGTGTCAGACCAATCAAACCACATGAGTCTATCATTTGGAAGTAATTTAGATAAACACTAAAGTTCATATGGAGGAACAAATGTTCAAAAATCTCAAAGGAAATACCGAAAAAAGTCAGTTGTGGAGACCCAATAGTACCCATTCTCACATTATTCTATAAAGCAATAATTATCGCAATTCTTTTTGACTGGTTAAAAAGGGAAAAAATAATCAATAGAATAAATTAGGTAATCGGTAGCATACTGCCACTATTTTGTGCAAGCCCACTTGATTATTATATGAGGCTATCAGTGGTTCTGCCTACTTCGAGTCTCTCTCCACTAGAAGCTATTTTTCATTCAACCACTAAAGTGATTTTCTCAAAATGCATTTTTAAAAATGCATGTCACCTTCTACTCAATAACCTCCAAGGGCTCTCTGTAGTTCAAATACAAAATCCTCTGTTTGACATTTAAAGCCCTTTATAAATGGCACTCTTCCTACCTTTCCACTCTTCTTCACACTTGCATTCAGTGACATTGATTCAAGATTATTCCACCAACAAGAGGCACATTCTCTCACCTTCAGGCACTTTTTTTTTCTATCTCCCAACTTTGGAATGTTCTCCTTCCTCCATTTTCATTACTATCTTCCTTTGTCTTCTTTGAAAGCCTAACTAAAATCCCACTTTCTACAGGAAACCCAAACCCTTTTAATTCCAGTTCCTTCCCTCTGTTATTTATATTTACTTGTATGTTCTCTTTCCCAGTTATTGCAAGATACTTAAGGACCAAGACTGTTTTTGTCTTTTTTGTATGCCTAATATTTAGCACAATATCTGGCAGAGAGAAGCTGCTTATGGAATGTTTATTGCTTAATTAGTTGGAATCAGAATACCTGAATTCAAATCTTGCCATGTATATTCACTGCTGTGTGACCCTGGGCAAGTCACCTCACTGAATGCCTCAAATTTCTTTCAACTATAAAATAGATATAGTAACAACTACCCAAAAGGCTTGTTGCTAGACTGAAATGGGATATTATTTGTAAAAGAATTAGCACAAGGTCTGGCAGTGCTATTTAATGTTTATTACCTTCCCTAACCTTCCTTCTTATGCAGACTTATAAATGATTTAATAAGGTAGAACCCAGGGTTATTAGCTTCTGCAGTTCATGAAAAATTACTTGGAAAACTGAAAAGTGATCTGATAGCAATTAAGTTTAGGCTATGATTTTACATCTTATTCCAAAATTCAAAAAAAAAAAAAAAAACCACCTTAAATGCAAGGATAGCCTAAATATCCAGTGGAGAGGAGAAGAAAGTAGAAATGTCTCACAAGTATGCTGGAAATTGATCTTTATCCAAACAAGACAAAGACAAAAAGGAGAAGAAGGAGGAGGAGGAGGGGGAGGAGGAGAAAGAAAAGGAGAAATGTCGTTGGGCGCCAAAATGCTGGAACTCTATCTTCCCGAAATCAGCTGGAGTCAGGATCACTAAATGTCTTTATTCTTGATCTTTTACCATCAAGGTCAGGGGGTTAGGCCTAGCTACCTCACACACACCTTACTCCCTCAAACGCCAGGAGAGACTGAGTCAGCTTCTTCGTCTCACTTCCTCTTCCTCCTCCTACTCCTCCCACACAAGTCACTCCCCCCTCTTTGTCCCACCAATCAAGTCAATACAGAACAGCTGGGGAGGGTCAACCTTCAAACAAGTTAATAGGGAACTGTCCAATTGGCAATTAGTCTCACGTGCTTCATTATCCAAATGCATTGCTCAATTCTAGCCCTTTACAGAGAAAGTGAAATTTAAAGATAGAAATGTCTCAGAAGTATGCTGGATATGGATTTTTATCCAAGCAAGAGAAAGATGAAGACAGAGGAGGAAGAGAAGAAGGAGGAAGAGGAGGGACAGTGAAGAAAGAAGAGAAAGGGCAGGAGGGAGAAGAGGGGGAAGACAGGGAAAGAGAGGGAAGATAGGGAAGACAAGGAAGAGGAAGAACAAAAAGAAGGAGGAGGAGCAGGATAAGGATGAGAGCAAGGGCAAAGAGGAAGAAGAGGAGGAAGAGAAAGATTAGAGTTGAAAGGAAAGAAATGCCTCACAAGTAATTAGAAGTGGATCTTTATCTAAACAAGAAAAAGATTTAAAAAGGAATATAAAATGAATAATTGTGATGGCACCAAACTGAAAAGATTATGAGAAAGCAAAGTCAATGCAAAGATACCTTTGATAATTATAAATAAACAAGACATTAAGGGAATTGATATAAATGTATAAGAACAAAAGCCATTTTCCAAGAGATATGTTCAAAGGATATAAAAAAGAAATGCAAGCTATCAATCTATTAAAAGGTATAAATGACTAATAATGTTGGTTGCCCTTCATTCTCAAAGAGAACCAAAATGACATCACTACACTAGAATTAGTGCATCTGACTGGCTGGTCAGACCAATATGAGCTCAGAATGCTCTGCCACAGGTTGGACACAAATATTTCCTATGAACATTTAGGTTGGCTTCTCCAATTTTGTGCATCTTGTGTTTCCTTTAGGCTAATTCAATTCTGCTTTGCTCATAAAGCACAGCACGTTCTCTGATGAGGTATGCCATTCTGAGTGGGCCTGTGGCAATGTTTCCCATGTCATACAATCGATTCTAAGGTTCCTAAGAGAGAACTTGAGTGTACTTGTAACCATTCTTTCTGACCACCTTGTGAGCACTTGCTTTGTATGAGGTGTCTATAAAATATTTTGACAAGGTAAATTAAAGCAAATACATTTCACACCTATGAGATTACCAAAGTTGACAAAAAATAAATGAAACGAACAATGTGTGAAGAGGCTATAGGAAAAGAGACACTGAAGATAGCCATTCACTATTGGTGAAATTCTGAATTGATCCAACCATTCTGGAATGTAATTTGAAGGTATGAACAAAAATTTGTTAAGCTGTCTCTATATTCCCATCGCCTGTGAAATACCATTAAAAGGTATATTCCACAAACAAGTCAAAGATAGAGGGAAAGGATCCATATATAACCAAAATTTTACAGCAGCACTTTTTGTTGTAGCAAAAAAAAAACCTGGAAACTAAAGGGTTGACCTAATTCATCTGGAGAACAGCTGAACAAATAGTGGCAGGTGACTGTTAGAGAAAATAATCACATCACCCACAAACAATGCATATTAAAGAATAAGAGAAATGAGTTCATATAAAATCGGCTTATTTTTTAATGTTGAAATGTCTGTTGCTTAAGTAGCATACATTCATAACCAAAACAATAGATTTTTCAGGACAAAGAAAGGACTAAACTTGTAAAAACACGACTGAAATTTGAATTATGAGTCATAAGTTGCTATAACATCTTCCAGGAAAACACAAACATTTATCAAATGTTTTTGAGTGATTACTACTTAAGTAACCATGAGTGAGTCAATAAACCTCAGTTTACCCAACTATAAAAATGATATTATTGTACTGGCATTGCCTCCAAAGGTAATAATGAGGAATATGTTTTTAAAATCTTAAAAGACCATGATTTGCAATTGTGATTATTATTCCTGAACAATGTTTAAGTAATTTGAAAATAGCACTGAGGTTCCTCTGGGAAGCTCAGCTCCAAGTCTTCAGAAAAGTAACTAATGATGACTATTTCACCTGAGCTTTCTTCATCCCCTGGGACCAGAAAATCCAAAAGGACAGATCCCAATACTATCATGTTGGTTTATGGGTGCTTGCATTTAGAGTACCTGAAGAGAAGACATCTTAGGATATCAGTCAGCTTGTATCTGGAGGAAGACCCCAGAATGAGATATTAATTAGATTAACATTTTCCCGTTATTTCCAATGAACGGTGGATGTTTAATATCTTGGAAGGGAACAAGAGCCTGGAGAATGGATCCGTGTCAGAGAGACAGGGAAGTGGTCCTGAGGCTGAGCAAAATCCTTTCGCCTCCAGCAAAGGCACAGTAAAAAGAGAATAGGAGATACTGCAGAGAGGTGAACAAGACTTTCATCATTCCTGAGTTACCAACTGTCCTGCTAGGGAATGGATGCACCTCTTCTGGGAGTTACGGCTCTTAGAATTTACAACTAAAGCATCCCTACAGGGCTTCTAGTCCATTCCCTTCATTTCACAGGAGAGGAACTGAGGTGCCTCAGTGTGCAGAGTATTGGACCTGGACACAAAAGAAATTTTGACGTCACACCCTTACTAACAGTGTGACCCAATCTTATCAGCCTCAATTATCTCATTTGTAAAATTAGGGTAATATAATAGCATCTACCTCCCAAGATGGTTGTAAATTTAATGTGAAGAAGTATTTTTCAAATCATATGGTAGAAAAGAAGAGGGAAGTAAACAAGAATTGATATAGCACCTACTATGTGCCAAGCTAAGCACTTTACCAATATTATTCATTTTTATAATCATAAAGCATTATATAAATACTGTGTATTATAATTATAATCACATATTTATATATTATATATTATGTGTCATATGTTATATATTGTTATATATGTCATATATAACATATAAGCATATAATATATATTATAACTAATAATACCACAACATAAATATTCATTAAGCATTAAGGAATTAAAAAATCTTAAAGAAGGGCTACTCTTAAGAACACTCAAGAACCTTTGAGCTCTAAATCCTATGTATTATTGTGTGCAAGGCATGAGGCCAGGGTCAGGGACTCAAAGATTTAAAAAAAAAATTAGAACCCTGTCTTTAAGGGAATTTTCATTCTGACATGGTTTGGAGGCGATCCAGAAATATCTGTTAATCAATAAATATTAATTAAGCACTTACTATCTTCCAGGCACAGATTAGGAATGGAAGGTAATAGATAAGGAAAAGCAAATGAGAGTTGCAGATAAAATAATCTAGGAAAATTTGAGAAGGGAGAATATAACTTTCAGCCTGGGATGCTAGGGTTGGATTCACAGAGGAGGTGTTATCTGAGCTATGAATAGTAGAGACATAAGGATGCTGAAGGATGATATGAGAAAGCATTTCATTTCAGGCATCAGAGGCTTATGTATCTACATGGATGGGGAAGATGGGAGTCTAAGTTTAGGGAACAACCAATGGCCCCATTTGGCTGGGATGTCGAGTGAGTTCAGGGGATTTATGTGAAATAGAGCTAGAAAGCTAGTGTGGAGCTTGAGCCTATAATTCCAGGCTGAGAAGTTATCGTATCTATCAGATAAAACCAAGAGCAGTCACTGGATGACTTTGAGCAAGTGAGATTATGGGACCTGGACCTTAGACAGGGGTTCTGGCAGCTGGATAGAAAACAGATTGGAAAAACTAAGGGCTAAGAGCAAAGGGAACCGTTAGCATCCAGACTGAATAGGGATCTACACTAACCAGTGGGGTGACTGTGATAGAAAAAGAGAGGAGATATATAAGAAAGATTCTAGACATAGCATTAACAGAATCAACAATTTATTGGATATAAGGCATGAGGGAATGGGAAAAATCAAGAGTATCTTGTGTGAATGATGGGGAGGATTGGGATGCCATCAATAAGAAGAGGGAAGTTGAAAGGAAGGATATGCTTGGTGGGGAGCTGAACCAAGATGCAGACTGGGATCATAGAGTCCTAGAATTAGAACTAGAAAAGATTGCAGATGCCTTCCAGTCCTATGCATTTATTTTTCAGATGAGGAAATGAAGACCCAGAAAAGTGACAAACAGCTAAGTAACCCATCTAGACACTGCTCTGCTGCCTACAGATACTTTTTACCTAACTTTTTATAAGTTACTAATATCTCATAAGTCCAGGTATTTCAGGATTGTAACTGGTGTAAATACATTTGGGATCTGGATCTTGAAAACAAAGATAGATTATGGCAGCAATAGGATGACTATTAGACTATGGTTATAGCCACTAAAGGGTGGTTAGCCTGAGGCTGGATCAGCAGTTGTGAGGAAATGATGACTAGCAGCCTGACCATGGCAATCGTCCATAGTACAACCACTAGGACCAAGTCTAGGTCATGGGTAAGAAAAGAGCAGGTCCCATCCAATAGTGGCTTTCGGGGTCTACACTCTTATCCAAACACAGCCTCCTTCCATTCCTTTGTTGGTAGTGTGCAAAACCTAAATGTTGGGCTTCTTCCCTGGGGAAAGCCTTCCTAGCCAAGTCCAAGGCACAAGAAAACTCCCTCATTGTTTTCCAGATCTCCTTTGTTTCTTACACAGAAGGGTCCTATCCACCATGATTTCCATCTATCTCTCCCTAATTGGCTCTAAACGTCTTTTTCATTCTAAAAATTAAACTTCTCCTTCAAAGGAGAAAAGGAAGGTTTTTCACTATCTAATGGTACAGAGATTCTACTAACAATTCTGATCAAGGAAAGCAGTCACATCTTTTTATTTTTTATTTATTTTTTTATTTTTTTTAATTTTTATTTTTTTTTATTCATTTTTCCAAATTATCCCCTCCCTCCCTCCACTCCCTCCCCCCAATGGCAGGTAATCCCATACATTTTACATGTGTTACAATATAACCTAGATACAATATATGTGTGTAAACACCATTTTCTTGTTGCACATTAATTATTAGCTTCCAAAGGTATAAGTAACCTGGGTAGATAGACAGTAGTGCTAACAATTTACATTCACTTCCCAGTGTTCCTTCTCTGGGTGTAGTTATTTCTGTCCATCATTGATCAACTGGAAGTGAGTTGGCTCTTCTTTATGTTGAAGATTTCCACTTCCATCAGAATACATCCTCATACAGTATTGTTGTTGAAGTGTATAGTGATCTTCTGGTTCTGCTCATTTCACTCAGCATCAGTTCATGTAAGTCTCTCCAAGCCTCTCTGTATTCCTCCTTCTGGTCATTTCTTGCAATAATATTCCATAACCTTCATATACCACAATTTACCCAACCATTCTACAATTGATGGAAATCCATTCATCTTCCAGTTTCTAGCTACAACAAAAAGAGCTGCCACAAATATTTTGGCACATACAGGTCCCTTTCTGCTCTTTAGTATTTCTTTGGGATATAATCCTAATAACAGCAATGCTGGGTCAAAGGGTAGAAAGCAGTCACATCTTAAGGAAATGAGCCATGATCAGGATAAATAAATGCATCACTTCTTAGGGGAACTACAATGAAGCAAGGAGATCTAACAGCAATGTATAATTTTTGGTGTATTTACCCCAATAAAGGCATTTCTAAATCTGGGGTAGTGAAGTGTCAGAGTAGATAGAACACCAAGCCCGGAGTCAGAAGGACATCTTCCTGAGTTCATATCTAGCCTAACACATTTACTTGCCAACTCATTTAATCTCTATCTCAATTTCTTCATCTACAAAATGGGTATAATAACCACACTCTGCCTCCCGAAGCTATTGTTAGAATCATTCTAGCTAGTACACATGAAGAGTCTTGCAAAAAGTTAAAGCATCATACAAATTCTATTTATCACTAGCAATTTGGGCATGGACAATGTGAGTATTTGATTTGCTTGACTCTGAATATTTTATGAAAAATCTTGCTTGGATTTGATTTTCAAATATAAGATTCAAAAGCACAGAAAGGTAATCAGGTAAACTGATATCATAAGGGACTTAATAAAGTGTCTATGTTTACATTCCTATCTGGGAGAATGATACTTTTAATTCATTAGAACTTTCTCATTATTATGGCAATTTGAAGGAGTATAAGTATACATAGACAGAGGGCACAGGTGTGAGTTGAATATGAAGGGATAATATCTAAAAAATGATCAAATTAAGGGGTCAGAGAGGAATGTACTGGGAGAAAGGAAAAGGGAACAGTGGAATGGTGCCAATTATCTGTCATAAAAGGAGGCAAGAAAAGACTTTTACAGTGGAGGAGAAAAGGGGGATGAGAGGGTGAGTAAGTGAACCTTATTCTCATCAGAATTGGCTCAAAGAGGAAATAATATACACATTCAGCATGAATATAGAAATCTGTCTTACCCTGAAGGAAAGCAGGAGTGGAATGGAATACAAGAAGAGGGGAGGATGTTAAAAGAGAGGGCATAATATAGGAGGGAGTGGTTAGAAGCAAAACACTTTTGAGGAGGGACAGGGGGAAAGAAGAGAGAGAATAGAATGAGGGAAAATATATTTAACTATTGTATTTGTGAAAAGAATTTTGAAGCAAGTTTCTCTAATAAGTCATCATTTCTCAAATATAGAAGGAACTGAGTCAACTTTATGAAAAATATGGATCATGCCACAATTGATAAATGATCCAAAAATATAGTCTCTGCATAAAGACTTTTAAATCCATGCATATCCTTTGATCAAATAATATCACTACTAGGCATGAATACCAAAAGAGATTAAAAGAAAAAAGCAGAAAGGGACCTAGACATATAAAAATATTTGTAATAGCTCTCTTTTTCAGGGCAAAAAAAATGGAAATTGACAGAATACTTATCAAATGGCTGAATGAATTGGGGTATGTAATTGTCATGGAATATTGTTGTTTTATGGGAAATAATGAGCAGGATGCTTTCAGAAAAAAAAAAGCTGGAAAGTTTTCCATGAACTCAAGCAAAAGTAAAATGTGCTGTATACAAAGTAATAGCAATGTTCTAGGATGACCAACAGTAAATGACTTTACTATTCTCTGTAGTACAATGATCCATGACTACTCTGAAGGACTTAGAAAAAATCCTATCCATACCCAAAGAAGAAACAGAATGTGTCTGATAGGTTGAAGCATTCTATCTCTCTCTGTCTCTCTGTGTATATGTCTTTTAACTTTATTTTTCTTGAGGATTTTTTTATTATTAGGGTGGGAGATCTATGTTCTTTTTACAACATGACTTTTATGGAAATATTTTGCATAACTTCACATGTGGTTTCTTAATTGGGGACTGGAGGTGAGGATAAGGGAGAGTCTGAAAAGTTTTAAAAACAAATATAAAAATGATACTGTAATATTGATGTGATACTATAGTACTCTAAATTGTATCAGTCAAGTAGCTAAAAAATTAGAAGAATTAGATAAACAGAGGCTTCTATTCTACATAGAGTATACACCTCTGACCACACACATATATGTACACTGTGTGGTTATACAGAACTGAACTACAAAGCCCAAATTAGTAGACACACATTTTTCTGGCTATTTGAAAAGATTGTCATTTATTTTTTATTTATTTATTTGAGAGTGTACAGTACAAGGGATTTTTTTCAAATTACTTTTGTATTATTTAGCTTTAATTGTGTTGTCATTCATGAAATGGAGATATTCTGGTTTTATCTCAAAGATGATAAGGGCTTTTTTTATCTGTGTATAATTTTTTTAAAAAAGAATAAAGTTACATCCCATTCAGCATGAATGGTTTTCACCAATTAACAACAACAACAAAAAAAAACAAATATAAAAATTGTTTTAAATGCAATTGTGGAAAATATAAATTAAATATTTTTTTTCAATAAAGAACTTCCTTGAAACAGTAAAAAAAAAAAAATTTAGAGCCTGTTTGTTGGGTTTTTTTTTCTTTTAATTTAGAAATAGTTTGGGAGGGATGGGAAATAATTGCTTATCAATTGATTTTTTTTAACTAAAGAATAGTACTGCATTTGATAATGGGAGTTAGAACTAGGAAAGGCCTTAAAGGTCCTTTAGTCTGATTCCTTCATTTTATAGGTATGACTGCAAAAGATGCTAGGAAGTATATTTTTTCCAACCAGAAAGAGAGGGTGAAAGAATAGACTCGCTAGGATCTTTGTAAGGAAAGAGAAATGTTGGAGTGTATTGAGAGGGAGGAAGAAGGGGAAGAGTTGATCCAACAGGATTCTGCTTCCTCTCTATAATAAAGGGCAGCTGGATCTTTGATTTGCTACCTGATCCACTTAGGTAGGGAGTGACGTGCTTGGATATAACTTCCTGCCTTCAAGTCTATCTAACTCACAAAGCTGTTGGGACTTGGTGAATTTCAACACTCTCTATTTCCTCTACCTTTCTCAAGGAGATAGTATTTATTAAGTCCTCAGTGCAATTCCTGGAACACAATAGGCACTAAATAAGTGCTTATTCCATTCCTCCTTCCTTCTCCCCTTTCTTATTTATCTTTGTTACAAGAAAAGGCTCACTGGGCAGGAGAGAACATGTTCTTCATTCATAAATGAAGTTGATGTAAAAATGAAATATCAACAAAAATAAAAATAATAAATTAAAAATAAATTACCACAGTAGGAAACAAAAGGTTATTTGCATTCGCGGTCATGAGTGCCTATAATTTTATCTGTCCTTTTTGTCTCTTTCATCTGCAGATCTTATACTAGGCATGACACAAAGAAATGGTACCACGGTGACTGAATTCATTCTGCTGGGGTTGTTGGTTCAGCAAGAGGTAATGTACGCTCTTGTCTTTGGGTTCCTCATCATCTACTTAACATCTGTAATGGGCAATGCTAGCATGATCCTGCTCATCAACATTGATTCCCACCTTCACACTCCCATGTACTTTTTCCTTCAACATTTGTCCTTTGTTAATCTGTGCTATACCTCTGCTATCACTCCCAAGATGTTACTGAACTTCCTGGTATCTGACAAATCGATCTCGTTCTCAGGATGTGGGTTACAACAGGAGGTTTATGGAACATTTGCTGTCACCGAATGTTACCTTCTTGCTGCCATGGCCATAGATCAATAGGTGGCCATCTGTAAACCTCTACATTATCCAATGATCAAGTCCCGAAGAGCCTGCTTCCAGCTGGTGGCTGGATCCTATTTCATAGGTTCTGTGACTGCCTCCAGTCAGATTGCCTTTCTCTTTTCCTGTTAGGTTCTTACTAACTGCTAATGAGATAATGAGATATTAGGTTTTTACTAAGTGCTAAGTCGGTACTTAACAATTTTCTAGTTCCGGCCTTTCCTGGGAGTTTGACTTGTGAATTCCTGGGGAAGAGTTTGCATGCTTAGGAGGAACAAGTTCATTGGTTGAAGTAATTTTTCCCAGAAGCCCTTGCATTATCCCTCGCCCATTCTCTGGAAAGATAAAAGAGGGCAGCTCTGGAGGAAAAGGGAGTCTCTGCTCTAGACCAGACTTGACGTGGCTCTCTTCAGGAAGGGAAATCACTTCTCTGGACCAGAGTTAACGGCAACTGTCTGGAGACAAGGGCTCTCTACAGGAAGAAGAATCTGTCCGAGAGATTTGAGTTGACACAGCAGATCTCCTCCCAGAGAGCGATCGGCAGCTTCTGGAGACAACAGCACGTTACATTTTCCCTTTCCTTCTGTAACTCCAATGTAATCAATCACATTTTCTGTGATGCTCCACCAATCCTTGCCCTTTCTTGTTCCACAGTTGATGTGAATATCATGATGCTAATTATCATTTCAGGGCTCACGGTGTCAATCATTATGATTGTTTGTCTTCTTCTCCTATATGAACATCCTGTCTGCCATCTTGAAAATGCACTCTGCCACAGGGACATACAAGGCTTTCTCTACTTGTGCTTCCCACTTGAAAGCTGTCACCATTTTATATCGAACTCTTCTTTACATGTATTTGCAACTTTCTTCCAATGAGTCTCAGGAGAACAATAAAATAGCCTCTGTATTTTATGGGGTCATCATCCTCTTGCTGAACCCTCTAATCTACAGCTTAGGAAATAAGGCTGTCAATGAGGCAGCAAAGCTTCTGGGGAAATGTTGTTCATGATTCAGATATTCTGTTTCCAACATTTCAATTCTGAGAAGCATATAAGCAAATAATATCCTGCCTCTTTTCTTTAAGAGATAGGCAATATTTCAACTGGGGAATGTGATAAATTAGAAGCAAAGTTCAAAGATCTATATAGAATCAACCTTCCAATACTCTATAAGATTAACTACAGAATTTCAAAATTCTTAATATAATCATAATTAATAATTTTATTGATGGCTTTCATGGTGATAGTGATGGCTTTTTTGTGTATTACCAAAATGCTTTCATTTTTCAAGGGATAGGGGGAACTCAAGACACTGAGTATTTCAGTGCAAAAAAACACCAGAAAAATTGCCTCCAGTGTCCTCTGCTACAAAAGACCAACTTGCGACATAGACATATTAGACAGTAATCGTATGGTCGAGTTTCTGGGGAACACAGAGTAGTTTTATTACTTTACCCATGATTTATCCACTCAAATGAAATGTATCAAAAACAAGACTCAAGTGCTATGACCAAAAACATTTTACATGATACGTTTAGAACTGGTGAATAATTCTATTAGGTGGGTAGTTTAATATTATTTTCTCTACTTTATAAGTAAGGAAATTAAGAAATTAAATATCAATAAAAATAAAATGATTATGAGGTTATAGAGTTAAATCTGGCAAGGATCTTAGTCATGGCCTCTTCATTTTACAAAGATAGAATTTAATTCCCAAGAGAGGAAATGGCTAATCGAAGAAGATAAAGCTAACTTATGTCAGCAACGTTTGACTACCAAGATCCAAGGAAAATGGAAAGCAGCACGGTGCCAGACTACTACAGAATGTTCATTCATGCTATGGGAGAATTGCATGATGCACTCAAAAATATAAATTATAAGGGTTAAGTGAGGAATTGAATTGTCAATAATACTAGCCATTCAATTTAAAGTAAATGAAAAGATGCTAAGCTTTGATATATCTAGAAAGTAATATATTTTCATTATTCACTAGGTATAACAAGGTCTTGATACCTCCTCGAATTAATCAAATACATTCAATTGGACAATGAGAAATCCCTTCTGAGGGTCACTCCCCACTTTTAAAAGAGTAGCTAGTTCAGAGCTGAGAAGAGAGCTTTTGAAATTTTGACCACAGAAATGAAGAACTATAGCCATCCACAGCTGAGAAAGAAAGAAGGTATCTGGAGGATAGAGAAAGAGAAGCTTAGACAGAGTTATGATAGAAAAGGGAGGGCTTGTGAAGGGCCATCAGGTCTATAGGTGTCTTGGAGCAAAAGATTTGGTCTGATTTCTCCAAGGACACCTACCTCCTCCTGAACACAGAGAGGTGGCAAGAAAAGCTCTTGCTCTTTTTTCAATTTCCCCTCCCAAAGTCTATCAATGAAGAGATATTCTACGATATCCTGCTGATGGTTTGCCCAAAACATTTTTGGAAACATGAATTTTGCCTCATCTTCAAGGAAGACAGAGATAAATCTGATTGTCAAACTCTCCTTTTCCAAAAGAGGGGCTCAAATGGATTAGGCTGGTATTCATAACTGTTCACTTAATATAAACTCTTTAAGGCAACAGAAGGACAGTTATATGGTGCAGTGGACAGAGCACAGAACCTGGAGTCATGTTTAAATCCAATCTCAAACAATTACTAGTTGTATAATCCTGAGCAAGTCACTTCACCCTATTTGCCTCAGTTTCTTCCTGGAAAAGGAAATGGCAAATCTCTCCATTACCTTTGCAAGAAAACGTCAAATGCAGACCCAAAGAGTTGGACATAATTGAAATAACCAAATAATAATAATAATAAAGGCATTAGAAAAGGAACCGATGGATTTGATACTGTTGCTAAGCTTAATATAAGTTAATTATTTCAATGTCACCTAAGTCACAAGACTTCCTTTGCTAAAACATGGCCCATTCAGGTCCATGTCCTTCAGCCTGATTCAGCCTTCTGAGTTTAGTAGGAGAACCAGGAAATTACAGAGGATAAGAATGAGCAAGAAATTTCTGCAAATATACCTCTATTGGTAAGAATGCAAGCTCTAATGATGTAAGTGTTTAAGGAATGTTTGTTGGATGGGCTTAATCTAGATAACTGAGCAACGGCCAGAGAGATATCATAGAGAATATCTCGAGTTGGAAGGGACTATAGACTCTATTGGAGGGACTAAAGACACCCTCTTTGGACATATGAGGGAAACTGAGGGAAGGAGATAAAGTAATTTGTCTAGTGTTACATGGGCAGTAAGGACAGAGCCAGCATGCAAACCTATGTCTTCAGACCAAGTTTAGAATTCTTTCAACTGCACTAAATCTTTTTTATTTGTTTACTTATTTCTTTTACTCTGAGGCTCTCCTGATGTGGCTCCAGCACTGATGCTAGTGGCCCTTATGGAGAAATAAATGGATTCTAGTGTCCCTTCCATCTATATTTCACTTTGGATGCCTAATGGGGATTATATCTAAAGTAGAAAAAAAGGCCATTCTCCATCCTCCCCAGTCCTATAAAATAATTTCTAACTTAAAAACAAATCATACACTAATGAAAATATGTGTAATTGCTCATCAAAAAGTATTAGGAGTAAGTAGGCTCCCAGGATGAGGGGCTTTTTCCCAGGCCCAAGATTTTTGCTTGTATTATGGCCAAGGAGAAACTCATCTATGGCTGTTTAGTGATGACAGTGCCCCAAAAATACAAGGGTTGGTTGTTTCCACAAACAAGATTCATTGGCTGTGGTCCCATCATAAGAATTAACAACCAGTTCATTCTCACTCTTGTACCTCCACTGGAAAATAGGCTTATATGAGGAAGACCTTGAACAAGGTCTTTGGATCTTAATATCCAAAGCCCCTTAAGACTGAAAGGCCCCAATAATCTCTCAGTGATAAAGAGACACTTCATTTCATATTTATTCAATACATACTTATTCATGTCTTTGTCTCCTTCATTAAATTGAAAGCCCTTTATAAATAAGGATTTTTTGGTCATCTATATTTTTTATCCCCATTAGGCACTTAATAAATGCTTATTAATTAATTGATTGAGGCACAGGATGAGCTCTTCATTAAAGTTTGTATATTGACTGATAAAACTAAAGTATCACAACAGGCAGAACCAAGGAACAAAGGGCTTTACAAACATAACCTCATTCATCCACACAACAACTCTGAGAGTAAGCAAGATTATTCTTCCCATTTTACAGATCAAGAAATTGAGACAGATAGTACTAATGAAGCAGATGGACCAAAGCAAAAAAAAAAAAGAAGCTCAAGGGTAGATGCATCTGCTGATGAAAGCTCAATTCTGTAATGAACAATATTGCATAGAAACCTAGAATATAATATCTACAAGGCAAGATAAGCTTAATGTGGTCAAATAGAAGATTGAGAGATTAAACACCAACATCTTGTGTGTCAGTGATTTTAAATGGTTGGGAAGAAGTGAGTTTAATTCAGATGATTACTGGGGCAAAAATCCCTTGAGGAAAAATGGAGTAGCCTTCGTAGTCAATAAAAAGTGAGCAAGAAGAATAAGTACTTGGATATAATCGCCAAATGACAGAAGGATAAATGTTCAAATCCAAGACAAACCACTCAACATCACAGTAATACAAGCTCATTCTCCAAAATAGGAATGGAAATGGACGTTCTCCACCAATGCCGATGTCCAAATTTATTGATTTTATGAAGAGCTACAACTTATTCAATAAATGACACCCCCAAATCCTACATTCATCATAAAGAACTGGAATGCTAAAGTATGAAATTAAAAGATAATTGGATTAATAGTTATCACAGATAATCAATGTAGAAATCAAATTAATTAAATACTTTGCAGCCAACGCTAGAGAAGACCATACAATCACTTCTTATTGCAAAACCTATACTTAAATTGCAGAAAGTAGAGGAAAACCCTCAGATCTTATACATATGACCTAAATAATATTCCTACTAAGAGATCTGAAAAGGAAATGATGGATCATCTCCAAAAGTCATAGATCTTGGGATCTGCTACTGAAATGGAACTCTATTCCCTTCATTTTAATAGAAAGAAACCTGAAACACAAAAAAAAAAGTTTATTAAAATTGATAAATGTTTATTGAATGACAGAAAGAGGTGTCCTAAATGAAAGATCCTTTCTGTCTCTTAAATCTGATCCTGAGGCCTAGGATATGCAAAGTGTGCTGCCTCGTGGGGAAACAAAGATTGAGAACAGATCTTAACTTTACAAAGTATGCATTCAATTGCCAAGGCAGTGATGTGGGGGGTAAGCCATATAGAAAAATAAGGGCATAGACATTGGGCAATAACTGGAGGCAAAGCAGAAATCAAAAAATATCATTATGGGAAAAAATCTAAGAACAGGGAAAACACTTTCATTTGGTGATATCAAAAGCAGAGAGTGGTATATGAGCTAATTCTTGAAAGAATAGAAAGGTTCAGAAAGATGAGGTTAGCACCAAGTGGATTATAAACTCCACAGGCTTGTGGGCTTCTTCATAATCATGAAGTAGATGGACACAATTTTAATTTGGTGGAAAACTAGCAGTCCAGTGTAGCTGTAACATAAGCTCTGTGATGGAGAGTAAAGTCAAAAAACAGTTTGAAAATGTAGGTTGGAACCAGGTCCCTATATATCAGAAAGAGTTTGTAATTTTTTCTCAGGCAATAAGTAGTTATAGGATGTTTTTGAGGAAAGGAGTGACATTGCGAAACCTATGCCTGAGGCAGATTATTTTGACAGCTAGATGAAGGATAGATCAAGAAAGGGATATGCTTGAAGTAGAGAGTTTCATTGGGAGGTTATTACAATAGTGGGGAGCAGAGGTGCTCAGGGCTTACTGAGATTGTTATGTGAGGAGAAGAAGAGGTAATAAAGGTAAGTTGGCTTAACAGTAGTATTGGCAGCAGTTGATGGTTTATTTGGATACTTTGGATATGAGAAAGAGAGAATCACAGATAACAATGAAGTTCTGAGCCTGGGGAAGAGGCTGCTGCCCACGAGATGTCATCAACAGAAGCAAAGATTTCAGGAGGAGAAGAGAAAAGAATGGAGATTTAAATGTGACTGGATTAGGCACCAAGAGCTCTGGGAAGACTGATAATTAGAGGTCTTTCATCTTGGGGAAAAATTATTATCAAAATCAGTAGGGGAAGAGGCAAGGGTAGGGTCTGAGGGTTTAGGAAGGATATAGGTGAGCAGAAGAGGGCAGAGTGTGGTTGTATGAAGAATATAGAGAATGATGAGAAGGCAGGGTATAGGTGAGCAGAAGAGGGCAGAGTGGGAGGGTATAGGAAAAGTGTGGATGAGCAGAGAGCAAAGGGTGTGAGGGATAAGGAACATGTAGGTGATCAGGAGAAGGCAGAGTGGGAGGGTGTAGGAAAAGTGTAGATGAGCAAGAGAGGGAAGTGCCAGTGTAGGTGATCAGGAGAGGGCAGAATGGGAGGATGTAGAAACACTGTTGAGATATAAGGCCCAAAAGTCCAGAAGCATACCAGCTTCATGAACAAATTTCAAAAAGCCCCTTCCTCTAAGTTATGACATTAAAGGTCAATTTTTTTATCTGTGACATAAATAAAAAGTGATAGATGAAGTAGTAATTTCAATAAAGAATATTGATAATACCATATATCTTTGTATTTCTTTTAAGTCTTATTCATCTTTTCAAAAGTAGTTACTGATTTGTTCAGTCAACAAATATCTATTAAACGTTTCCTATGATGTAGGCCTGAAGACATATAAGAACTCAATTTTGTAGAAAAAAAATGAGTTTAGTGGAAAATTCTATTATTCAAAATTTTTTCATTTAAGCAAATCCATAAAGAATCTCTTCTGGCCATTAGGTCACAGTTCAAGTAACATTGTGGCAACATTTCTCAGTGATACAAATGAGATACAAAATAAGTTTAAAATAAATAAAATAATTCATATTTACATAATCCTTTAAAGTATTCTTAACAACACACCTCCGAGGCATCATTATTATTATTTCACAGATGTAGAAATCCGTTTCTGAGAGTAATTTGCCTCTGGTCATTCAGGTAATAAGACTGTGGGACAAGATTTGAACTTAGATAGTGTAACTGCTATTTAAGGTCTATGTATTTCTTCATAAGACCTGAGGGCCTTGTGTGTAGAACTTAAGCTTAAGTAAGGTGAAAAAGGAAAAAAAAGTGTTACTGCATTGTCAGATATAGCTGATATGTTGAATAATTTTGTTAAGCCATTTTTATCTCCTTTTATTTATTATAAAGGATGGTTCATTGCATAGGGGAATGTAGAGGGATATATTTAGAAAGGAAGAGCTATATGCACACACACACACACACACACACACACATACACACACACACATATATATAATTGATATCAACAAAATTTAGATTTTAGAAAGATTAAAAATATCAATCTAGAAGTAGAGAATATTTTATTCCTAAATTTGAGTAACAGTAATTTCACTCTGATCCTTTTCCTTCTCTTATCCATCTGCAGATGATGTGATGGCCATGTCACAAAGCAATAGCACAGTGGTGACCAGGTTCATTCTGCTGGGATATTTTGTTCAGCAAGAGAGGCAATACGGCCTCTTCCTTAAGTTTCTCATCATCTATGTAATAATTCTAGTGAGCAATGCTGGCATGATCTTACTTATCAATATTGATTCTCTCCTTCACACTCCCATGTATATTTTCCTTTAACATTTGTCCTTCATTGACCCGTGTTACACCTCTGCCTTTACTTCCAAAATGTTAGTAAATTTTTTGTGTCTCACAAGTCTATCTCTTTCTTAGGATATATACATGTATATGGTCTATTTGCCACCACTGAAGTTTATCTTCTTGCAGCCATGGCCATAGATCGTTATGTGGCCATCTGTTACCCGCTGCATTATCCACTGATCATGTCCCGAAAGGTCTGTATCTTATCTAGTCTCTGTATCTTATTTCATGGGATCCCTGACTTCCACTGTACACGTGTATATGCTTTTTTTATTCTGTAATTCCAATATAATCATTTTTTTGTGATACTCCCCCAGTCCTGGACCTTGCCTGTTCCAATATTAAGAGGAATGTCATGTTGTTAATGGTCAACATAGGTTTCAACCTAACAAGCACTTTGTTGGTTGTAGTCTTCTCCTATGTATATATCCTGGCTGCCATCTTGAAAACACACTCTGCTTCAGAGAGACACAAAGACTTCTCCACCTGTGTTTCCCATCTGCTGGCTGTGACCACTTTAGATGGACTCTCTTTTATATGTATTTGCATCCTTCTTCCACTGAATCTAAGGAAAATGATAAGGTGCCCTCCATATTTTATGGGCATCATCATACCCATGCTAAACTCCCTGATTTATAGCCTGAGAAACAAGGAAGTCAAAAATGCATTGAAATTCATGAGAAAGAGTTGCTCATGATTCAGGTCTTGTATTTCAATAGCGTGGTCCAGAAAGGTACCTAGACAAAAAATAATCCTTCCTTCAGCAGAGAAACAAGATCTTATATAAAAAATGGGACAAATCAGGGGCAAAATTTGGAAAGATGCATTGGAATGCTGGAATAATCCTTCCAAAAACTTCTTTAAAAAACAGAACTTCCAAAATGTTTTACATAATTATTAGAAGCACATTAATGATGACAATAATGGGGATGGTGGCCTAAAATAATATTTATCTGTCGTTATAATGTTTACACATTGTAAGGAGATGAGGGAGGGTCAGAGCCTGTGAATTCATCATAATATGGAACACTGTACTGGAAAATCCATCCACTGATCTCTACTGATGTGTCCTGACAACTGGCAATTAAATTGTAATTCAGTGTTAGATATGTACTTGAAGCACTTGAAGGAGAGTTCAAACCAAATAAGTTGGTATTCATAAAAATTCACTTAATATAAACTAAGGCAACAGAGGAGCAGCTACATGATGTAGCTGACTGCGCACAAAGCCTGGAGTCGGGAATACTCAAGTTCAAATCCAGTCCCAGACAATTACTAGTTATGTGATCCTAAGCAAGTCAGTTAAGCCAGTTTGTTTCAGTTTCCTCCTCTATGTAATGAACTGGAGAAGGAAATTGTAGTGAGCTGTTGTCTCTAGAAGCTGCTGGATCGCTCTCTGGGAAGAGATCTGCTGTGTCTTCTACTCAAATCTCTCCGACAGATTCTTCTTCCTGTAATGAACTGTTGTCTCCAGGCAGTTGCTGTTAACTCTTGTCCAAAGAAGTGACTTCCCTTCCTGCAGAGAGCCCCGTCAAGCCTGATGCAATTCAGAGTCTTCCTTCTTGAATCCTGGCTCTGAATCTCCGCCAGCTCTTATCCTTCTCCAGGCCCATCTGCTCTCCAGGCCCAATCTTTTATCCTCCCAGAGAATGGGCGTGGGATAATGCAAGGGCTTCTGGGAAGAACCACCCCAGCCAATGAGCTTGCCCCCTCTATCAAGTCAACCTGAGTTTTCACCTTGTAATTGTCCAGAAAACCTGAATTCTCACTTTGTCACTGTCCAGACAACCTGAGTTCTCACTTAGTAATCCTAACATCTCCCCCTTTCTTTTGATTTAGAACATAGGACAGTCATGACCTTGAAACATAAATCCATCAATATGGGAAGTATTACAGATAATTACATAAATGACCTTGAAACATAAATCCATCAATATGGGAAGTATTACAGATAATTACATAAATTACATAAGCACATAGTAACATAGTAACATAACACATGCTAGAAGTATATAACATAATCATAAATTGAAAATTTATAAATGTCCATAAGTCCATTGTCCATTAGTCTCATCTTGTGTGAGGAAGTCCAATGATTCCTGCTGGTTTTAAAGTTCTTTAACAGTCTTCTTATTATCCATGCTCTTTCAGTGTCAGATGTTTCTTAGATCTTCTCCTTTATTTTGAGGTCTTTCTCTTTTTCTGTCTCTCTCTGATGGATAAGGCGAATATGACTCGTTGGCACCCATCTGATTCCTTCTCCTGCTGAAGAAATACAAGCAAACCCTCTCTCCCAGGCAGTTAACCTATCTAATTACCTTCTATTTACCACTTTCTAAATCTCTTCTCATCATCTGGCAATTACATTGGAATTGTTTGCACTGGACACAGCCCTGTTGGTTTAAAAGGCCTGTATTCTCCCCAAGTGTAATCCATTTTTGGAATCTGATTGCCTTTTGGCTCACTTATCAGGTAATCCCTTTCTGCCATGTGATTGCTTTTCTGCTGGTTGATCAAATCAGAGTCCTGACCTTCTAAAGGCTCTTTGGGTGTAACATCAGCTGCCATCATGCCCCAAGTCTTTTTTGCCTGGGGCTCTGGACCTGGGCCCCTCATCTCATTTCCCTGAATTATTCTACACTCTGATGCCCAATGGAGTCCTCTGTTGCATTTTGGACATGGGGTTTTAGGTCTTCTTTCACCCTGTCTTCTCACTGTATCTCTATACCTACACTGAGCTCTTAGATGTCCAATTTTTCCACATTGAAAACATCGCCGAGTTTCTCTAGAAGGCCCTTGCCAGGAGGGACCCTGTCTTTCCACGTTCATCATTGTTTGGGTGTAAAAAGCATTTGTTCCCACTGTAGCACAGCGTCTTATGATCTCCTCTAAAGGAGCATCTTTGTCTAATCCCCATATAATTCTTTTGCAAATCTCATTGGCATTTTCCTTAGCCAGATGTCTGGTCATTATTTCTGTAGCTGAATTTTCTCCAATAGTTCTTTTGACAGCAGTTTGCAAACGTCCCACAAAAATCTGCAAAAGGTTCATTGGGACCTTGCTGTATTTTAGTGAAAGCCTCTCCACGATCTTTCTGTCCAGGAAGGGACACCCCAAGCTTTTATTGCAGCCTTAGCAATTTGTTCATATATTGTCATGGTATAATTAATCTGTTCCGAATTCTCTCCATACTGACCTTCACCAGCTAAGTGCTCAAAAGTGAATTGTGTGTTAACTCCTATTTCCAAATTGCATCTGACTTGACCATACCAATATATTTGCAAGAAAACCCTGGAGTCACAAAAAGTTGGATACAATTGAAATGCCTTAATAGCAACAACAACTACAAGGGCAACAGAAAAAAACACATAGATTTGATACCACTGCTAGGATATACTATTACAATATCACATAAGGTACATTGACTTCCTTTGTTAAAACATGGCCCATTCAGATCAATATCCTTCAACCTAGTTCCATTCTCTGAGTCGAGTAAAAAAAAAAAAAAAAAAAAAAAAAAAAAAAAAAAAAAAACCAGGAAATTATAGGGAATAAGAACGAGCAAGAAAGTTTGACAAGTACACCTAAATTGAAGGAATGCAAACTCTAAGTGGTGTGGTATTTAAAAACTGTTTGTTGAAAATTATCACTTTTTACAGATGACATGATGGTATATTTAGAGAATCTTAGAAAAAAAAATCAAACAAACAAAAAAAAACCTCCTAGAAACAATTAATAGCTTTAACAAAGTTGCAGGATATAAAATAAACTCATGTAAATCATTGGCATTTCTATATATTAACAACAAAACCCAGCAGCAAGAGATAAAAAGTAAAATCCCATTTAAAATAACTGTAGATAACATAAAATATTTGGGAATCTACCTGCTAAGAGAAAGCCAGGAACTACATGAACACAATTACAAAACACTTTTCACACAAATAAAGTTAGATCTAAACAACTGGAAGAGCATCAGGTGCTCATGGATAGACCAAAATAATATAATAAAAATGCCAATTTTTCCTAAATTTATCTGCTTAATTTTTGGCCACATTAATCAAACTGCCAAGATGTTTCTTTATAGAATTAGAAAGAATAATAAGAAAACTAATCTGGAAGAATAAAGGATCAAGAATTTCAAGAAATTAATGAAAAAAATGTGGAAAAAAAAGGTAACCTAGTTGTAGTAAACCTAAAACTATATTATATAAAGTGGCAGCCATCAAAAGCATTTGGTACTGGCTAAGAAATAAATAGTGGATGAGTGGAATAAGTTAGTTTCAAAAGAAGCAATAATCTATGACTATAATAACAATGTTTCATAAACCCAAACACTCCAGCTTCGGGGAAGAGAACTTACTATTTGACAAAATTGCTGGGGAAAGTGGAAAATGATATGGCAGAAACTGGGCATTGATCAACATTTAACCATATGCCAAGATGAAGTTGAAATGAATTCATGATTTAGAAACAAAAGATACTATAAACAAATTACGAGCACAAAGGATAGTCTACCTCTTAGATCTATGAAGAAGGGAGGAATTTATGGCCAACGAAGAACTAGAGAATGTGGGAATTGAGTGTGGACCACAACATAACCTTTTCACTCTTTCTGTTGTTTGCTTGCATTTTGTTTTCTTTCTTAGTTTTTTTCCCTTCTTGATCTATTTTTTGCAGCAAGATAACTGTAGAAATATGTATACTATATTGGATTTAACATATATTTTAACATATTTAACATGTATTGGATTACCTGCCATCTAGGGGAGGGAATGGGGGGAAGGAGGGAAAAATTTGAAACACAAGGTTTTGCAATGCTGAAAGCTTTAATAAAGAAAAAAACATAAAAAGACAGATTCAGTGAAGAGCAGAGACAGAAGAAAAACAGTGATCCTAGAAAATGTTTCTTGTAAGCAAAGAGCAGGGATTCTGAAAGATCATTACTAGAGAGACAGAAGGAGACTATTAACACCCCAACTATTTGATGTATTTCTATTTTAGCTAATTATTAATAACTAGGTATTAAGCCCAATATTTTTATATATATTTAAGAATTGTGAGTGCTATCAACATTTTCTAAATGTCAGTGCCCTGGAATAAAGCCCTGATTGCCAGAAAGAAAGAAAAGAAAGAAAGAAATGATGAGCAGTAATATTTCAGAAAAGCCTGGAAAAACTTATATGAATTGAAGCAAAGTGAAGATAGCAGAACATTGTACACAGTAACAATAAAGTTATGTGATTATCAATTGTCATGGATTTGGCTCTTTTCAACAATGAAATGATTCAAGGCAATTTCAATAGACTTAGATGGAAAGTGCCATCTTCATCGAGACAAAAAACTATGGAGATCAAATGTGAATCAGAGCATAGTATTTTCATCTTCTTGTGCTGTTCTTGTTTGTTTGCTTGAATTTTTTTTTCTTTTCCCATTTTTTTTCTTTTGAGCCGTTTTGTTTTTTTTTTTTTTTTTTTTTTTTGCTCTGCATGAAAAATATATTAAGAAGAATTGCATGTTTCACCTATATCAGATTGCTTGCTGTCTTGGAGAGGGGAGGAGGGGAGGAGAGGGAAAAAAATAAAAGACAAGGTTATATGAAGTTGAATGTTGAAATCTTTGCATGTATTTGGGAAAATAAAATATCACTTTTTTTTTTAGGCTGGGGTTAAGTGACTTGCCCAGGGTCACACAGCTAGAAAGTGTTAAGTGTCTGAGACCAGATTTGAACTTGGGTCCTCCTGAATTCAAGGCTGGTGCTCTATCCACTGCGCCACCCAGCTGCCCCAAAATATCACTTTTTTTAAAAAGGAAATATTTGTTGAATGAATTGATCTAAATAACCAAGCAGAAGCCAAAAGTCTAAATATCAATAGTTGGAAGGGAACATAGATTCCATGTATTCCATCACCCTATTTACACATATGAGAAAAATGAAGCATGGAAGTTAAGTGGCTAGTTTGATATTATAGGCATTGTCGGGGGCAGAGCCAGCATACAAAGCAATGTCTTCATATTTGGAGTTTGGAACTCTTTCAACTGCACTAAATGTTCTTGTTTTGGTTCTTTGTTTTGTGCTCAAGGGCCTCCAGATGGCTCTCTAGCACTGATACTAAAAGCTTTTATGAAGAATCAAATAGATTCCGATGCCTCTTTTGACTATATTTCACTCTGGGTGCCTAATGGAGATTACATCTAAATGAGAAAAAGACCATTTTCCATCCTCTCCAGTCTTAGGGAATAATTTCTAACTTAAAAATAACTTATGCCCGAATGAAAATTTGTTTATTTGTTTACCAAAAGGCTTTAGGAATCAGTAGGCCTTCAGAAAGATAGGCCTAGGATTTCTGTTTGTGTTCTGGCCAAGCAAAAACTCATCTGTGGCTATTTAGTGAAGATAGTGCTCAAAATATGCAAGAATTGGTTATTTTCACAGGAATCCTCTCAAGCAAGAGTCACTGACTGTGGTCCCAACATAAGAGATAATGGCCAGTTCATTCTCACTCCTCTTCTCCATCAGAAAACAGGCCTATATGGAGATGACCTTTTACTTCTTGGATCTTAGCACCCAAAGCACCTTAGAGTGAGAAGATACAATAATGTCCCCATGATGAAGGGACACTTCATAACACTTGATATTTATTCTATATATAGTCATGTTTTTGTCTTCTTCATTAGATTGAAAGTTTCTTATGAGTAAGGATTTTTGTTTATTATATTTTTATACCCAGTAGGCACTTAATAAATGCTTATTAGTTAATTGATTCATTGTGGGACAGAATAAGCACTTAATGAAAGCTCCTGTAATTTTTGTAAAATCAAGAAAACAATATACATGATGAATACAACAAAATAAATAGAAAGAAAAAAATCATAAAATAGTCAAAAGTGAATGCTGCAAAATTACAAAGAGTAAGCTTGGCCCCATGGAAGAATAAAGCCAAAGATTCCCACAGTCCTCATTTACAGAGGCCTGCAAAGTAGGACATAATATATGTTATTAGATTTGTTTTCTAAGTATCAATTTTTTTTGCCAATCTATTAAAGAACATATTCCTTGAAGGCTGGAGCAATTTCATCTATCAGTGAAGTCCTTTAGAGACTGATGTTGTTAAAAGGTTGGGCTTTAAATGAAGAAATAAGGGAATAAATGTTGGATCTCAATTTAATAATTTGTAGTAATACAATTATAAAATAATGTCTCTGACAACATTGATATCATGATTATTCTCCTTTTAGTAGGTAAGTAACTAAGCTTGAAAGAGGTGGTGACTGCCTAGAATCACAAAAAGAGTAATCCTAAAGCAGGATTCAACTTCAGATTTTTTCATTCCTGCTTTCTTTTCACTACTCCCCATCAGTGGGAGACAATCCTGTCTCTGACAATTATAAGTAAAGGGCCTATTATGTAATATGCCAAATAATGGTTGTTTTAGTGATTACTACTTATATGACTATTAACCTCTGAAAAATCTCAGTTCATATATATATATATATATATATATGTATATATGAACTGAGATTTTATATATTTTATATATACTGAGATTTTATATATATATATACATATATATAATAGAAATAATAATACTGATAGTACATTAGGGTTATAATCAGAAATTTGCATTGCAAATTTTAATGATTCTTAATCATAATTTCGAGATCCTAAAAAAAAAATCCCTAAGTGAAGTAATTGGAAAACAACAATAACGTTCCTATGGGAACCAAAGTTCTGCTATCAAGATACCAGCTAATAAGTATTATTTCCTTTGAGCTTTCTCCATCCCTCGAGTCAGAGATGCCCAGGAGAATAGATCTCAATATCATTATGCTGACTAAGGCGTGCTCATATTTGGAACCTTACAGAGATGCCATATTAGAGTACCAGACAACCCAGATCTAATGGAACATGGGAATCCAAAGTGAGAATGCTTTCTCTGAAGTACAGGAATCCTCAATTATTCCGAATGATTCAGTAACTTTGGAAAAGAAAGCAAGCCTGAAGAATCAGGGTAAGAAAGACAGAGGAGTGGCTTCCATGTCTGGGCAGAATTTTCTCACTTTCAGAGAAGCATCATTGAAAAGGGTATGGGAGAAGAACCTGATTGGCTGAGCTCAAAAAACAATTCCTCCATTCCTTTGTTACTAAGAGATCTGAAAGGGAAGTGATTAATCATCTCCAAAAGGCATAGATCTTGGGATCTGCTACTGAAATGGAACTCTACCTTCTTCATTTTAAAAGAAAGAAACTGGGACACAAAGGAGTTCATTCAAACCAATAGTTTATTGAATGACAGAAGGAGGTATATTAAATGAAAGATCCTTTCTGATTCTTAAATCTATGATCCTATGGCCTAAGATATGAAAAGTGGGGCGTGTTTTGGGAGGAGACAAAGATTGAGAACACAGTCCTTAACTTTACAGAGTACGCATTCAACTGTCAGGGGGCTGATTTGGGGTACATCATAGATAAAAAAATAGAGAGAGAGAGACATTGGGCAATAATTAGAGGCAGAGCAGAAATCAAAAGAAATTGTTATGAGAAAATATGAGGACATGGAAAACACTTTCATTTGGGGATATCAAAGCAGAACGTAGTATATCTTGAAAGAATAGAAAGATTCAGAAAGGTGAGGTGAGGGCCAAATGCATTATAAACTCAACAGCCTCAATGAGCTTGTTCATATTCATGGAGTAAAGGGGGGCATAACCATTTTTTGGGTGGGATCTAGTTGAGCAGGATAGGGCAGATGTGGGAGTGTAGGAAGCATGTAGATGAGCTGGAGCAAGTAGGAGAGCAAAAGAGTGGAAATCTGAGCAAGTCACCAGGGAAGGACTTGAGATGCTGGTGGACTACATTTTGATCCCTGTTTGTAGTTCATCAGATGGGAAAAAGAGGGCATTTAGAGAATAATTCATTCTGAGGATCCAGGTGTAAAGGACCAATATGCCCTTTGACTCAGGGCTATGTCCTCCAGAATAACTTGAAGTAGAAGCTTTCTTTACCACAAAACCACACAACATTCTAGTATCCCGAGTCAACATTCTAGAGCTCCCACCCACATTAGACATCCTGACTCAGTTTCTCCATCTGTAAAATGAAGCAGTTGAATTATCGAGTCATCAAGTGTCTTCCTATTTACTTCTATGTGACTCTGAGACACTGACTTCAAAGCCAGAAGTTACAGGTTATATTGCATAATTTAGTTAGTTTCTCTGACCTTCAGTTTATATATAACCTTGTCTTTAAAATTTGAAAAAGAGCATCAATAAATAGTTGTTTACAGGTCCTGATTCTAGTGGCAGAATCACATTTCTAATTTACACATCCCTTAATCCATGTGGTGTTCTTGTGGGGGTGGATCATTTCAACCCTGCCCAACTCTTCATGACCCCATTTTGAATTTTCTGGCAAAGATACTCCTAAAGTTGTCATTTCCTTCTTTTTTTTCTTTTTTGTCCTTTCCTTCTAGAGGTCATTTTATAGACAAAGAAACAGGCTGGGTGCTGCTCTGTTCATTATACAACACATACTATGTTCACTTCTTTTTTCTGGGTTTTTTTTTTTTATCTCTCCCATGTTTTTGCCCTTTTGTTCTGATTTTTCTCTCCCAGCATAATTAATAAAGCAATGTGTATTTTAAAAAATAAACAATTTAAATTATTAAAATAAACAATTAAATTACTAATTAATTTAAAATATTTTAAAATGATACATTAAATAATTTTAAAATTAATTTAAATTATATTAAATTATTAATTTAATTAATTAATAATTATAAAACAAACAAAAAAAGAAAGAAACTGAGGCAGGATGAAACAAGATACAGTGACTTTCCCAAGGTCACCCAACTAGTCAGTGTCTGAGGCCATTTTTGAACTCAGAATTTCCTGAGTCTTGATCCTCTGTTCACTATGCCACAAAAATAAGGAGGGATCTTAGGAACCAACTTGTTTGATGTATATATTCTTAAAAGATGAAGAAAATGAATTACAGAGAAAAAAATTAGTTGTCTATGATTACTAGGCAGGAAGGAAAGCATTAGCACCCAGGCCACCTGGCCCCAAATGCACTTCTGATTCCCACACTGCTTCCACAATGCTCTAAGTTTACACGAGAAGCGAGAGTGTTTTATAGTTCTGTTTAAATAACAAATATGTTTGTGCAAAAGTTAAGTAGTTCTGAAAGGAGTTCAGAATTCCAGTAAGTGTGGACCCAATACAAAGAAGGTTGAGTATCTCACTAACAAGACCACAAAAGGATTGCAAAAGCTTATGAAAATGATTAATCTACAATAAAGAAATGCTTGTATACTTACCAATTAGCAAATATTTTAAAATCAGGGAGAGTTGTAGTTTCTAAATAGAATTCAAAAAACAGTGGCAAAGATTTGCAAAGCATCTGATATGAGCAAAGTGCTAAGTTCAGTGTTCCAAAATTCCTAAAGCATACCAGCATCATGAACAAATTCCCAAAAGCCTCTTCCTCTAAGTTACGACATTAAAGATCATTTTTTTAATTTGTGACAGAAAGAAAAAGCAATGAACCAAGTGCTGATTTCAATAAAAAAATATTGATCATAGTGAATAATTGTACCCGGCTCTTTCTATTTCTTTAAGACTTATTGCTAATTTTACTATAGTTCATCTTTTCAAATGTAATTATTGATTTGTTTAGTCAACAAATATTTATTAAACATTTCCTATGATGCAATGTCACAGGAAAAGTTACAATTATCAATAGTCTCCAATAGAACTCCCTTCCTTAAGAAGTAGAGGTTGGCCTCTCTTTGGAGATAGTAAACTCAGACTAGATGGTCATCTATCAGATATATCATAATAGAGATTCCTTTGATTTATGACTGCTTTAGTGGATGGCTGCTGATGTCCTCTCAAACTCTGAAATTCTCTCGATTCTCTAATTCTGTGACTTTGAACCCTGAGGTGGCAGACAACAGTGGAGGAAGAGAGAGGTCATCACACTATGGTGGCCTGGGTCACCCACCTCTGAAGATAAATACTTTGGGAGATCTGATGACCATTTCATGTTCACCTAGGCTGTGGGCCATCTGGAATCTGCCTATATTAGCTAAACAAGCTTATTAAATAAAGTGCAACAGAAGAAATGAATAGTTTCTGTGGGCCTCTGTTCCAGGTTCTTTCAAAGACCACTGACATCACAGAGACAACAATTTATACAATAACCACACCGAAATAACAAAGAACAATTTTTAAAGTTTTAAAAACTCTGATCAACTCAACGGCCAACCAAATTCCAAAGGACCAAGAATGAGGTGTTCTGCTCTTCTCCTGACAGAAAGATGCCTGATAGGCAACATGCAGAATGAGACATGGAAATTTGGACATGGCCAATGCAGGAGTTTGTTTTGCTTGAATAGGAACGTTTGTAGCAAGGGTTTTTTCTTATGTTTTCCAATGGTGGAAGAAGGAAGACGAGGAGACGGTGTAGGAGAAATAAAGGACCATAGCAACATCTGCTTTTCCTGGTTATCAACTCTAAAATTTCTAATTCTAAAACTCTATTTTTATTCATTAAAAATATAATTTATTTTAAATGATGAAGATCACTGATCTGCCAGTTTTAAGGCCCAGGATGCATTATGGGAGTTCAGAGACTGGCTCTTCAATTAGACCAAGAGTCCCTTGGAGTTGCTGAGTTTTTTTTTAAACTTTCATTTTATCTCTAGAACCTAGCACAATGTCTAGCTCTCACAGAAGGTGCTTAATGGATTAGTGACTGAATCTGAAGACTCTGGATCTCAGTTAATCCATCCTAAAATGAAGGGTTGCACGAGATGACATCTAAGATTATTTCCTGCTCTATGATCCTTGTCTGAACACAATGACTTGAAGTCATTGAGGAAGCTGGGAGCCCTCTAGGTCCTTCCCTTTTCTGGGTTAGTCATTTTGCTCTATCCCAGGTCACAGATCATTATCCTTGAAAGAAAAAAACTGAAACAAATGAGGGGTTATGTAGTTGGGCGTCTCCATCCCTGACTGTTCTCTTCATCCCACTGACCTGGAGCAGCAATCCTAGCTCATTTTAACTGTCTTCTTCTGTCCGCCGGAGCTTAAAAATAAAAAACCCTATTGTCTTTAGCATTCGTCACCAGTCTCAGCTTATTCCTGAAATTTAACTTATAAGACTGTGCTATGCTATTTTGTATTCGTTCTCAGCCACCTGCCCTTACTTCTGTACATGTTTTTAGAAAATTATAATTCATTAATGGGATCTTAGAGCTGTCACATTGGTCTCCTAATGCAGCTTTCTTTTTGTTCCTGCTCAAAATAATTCTTTTCTATACCTCCTAATTTCATTCTTAAGCATTTTACATCATTTTGGGGATAGAACTTCCCTACAGAATTACAGACCATCAGAAACTAGCTTTCCCTCTTCTGAGACCTTTGAGATCTGCTCACCTAAAATGTAGAATGTGTCAGACTTTGCCTGACGCTCCTCTTCCTTTTCTGAATGATATAACATTAAAGGGAATGTCGTATTCTGGATTTGAAATGTCTAATAAGAATCAAAAACAAACATCTTGACATAAAAATAAAAGAGGATCATATTTAAAACTGTGAAACTACCATAGATCTATTCATTTTTTTCTTTTTTTAATAAAAATTTAACATTATAATAATAAAAATCACCATTGTTGTTGCCATCTGAAAAAAAAAACATGTTAATGACCTGAAAAAAGCAAGGGAGCCCCTATCTTGAAGTTTATATTTTACTGAGAAAATGTAACATGTTCACGGGTGAGAGAATGCATGATATATAAAAATATAAATGCATAGTGATTTATGCCACTTATAAATGGAGTAATAAAAAAAGGTCTTTGGAAGGAGATTTCAATTGATCTGAGCCATCGAAGGAAGCTAAAGTTTCCAAAAGTCATTCCAGAGAAACTATTTAATGAGGAAGTGATAGCTTGTGGGGCAGCACAGAAGAGGGGATAGGATATTGTGTCTGCAAAATACCAAGAAGACCAGTTTAGACATAAAGTATAAGAGGAAGAAAAGTAATCCTGAAAAGAGTTAAGAGACAAATTGTAAAGAGTTTTAAGATCAAAAAGAAGAGCTGAAATTTTATATTCAGTGCAATGAGAAATCATTGAAGCTTGAACATAGGAAGGATGGGGTCAGACCTGAGACATCCAGGGATTGATATCAATTTGGCAGCTATGTGGAGGAAGAATCGGAGACTACAGGGATGAGATACATGGAGACAAATTAGTGGGCTACTGCAATAAACCAGTCAGAAGATGATATGTGCCTGAATGTGGAGTAGAGAGAGATGAAGAAAGACAGGAGATTAGAGGGTGTGGAATCATCAAAGCTTGGTAAGTGACTTAATATTTTAGAAGGAGGAAAATTTAAATGAGGAGCTGAGAACTTAGTTACTGGAAGAATGACCCTAAAGGGAATTTGGGTAGGAAAAAGGGGTTATATGGAAAGATAACAAGTTCCATTTGTGACAGCTTGAGTTTGATATGTATTAGGATATGCAGATATAGATATGCAAGTAGCAACTGGAGATAGGGATCTAAAGGCCAGGAAATCAAAGCAATGAAGGCTGTGTGTGTGTGTGTGAGTAGAGAGAGAGAGAGAGAGAGAGAGAGAGAGAGAGAGAGAGAGAGAGAGAGAGAGAGAGAGAGAGAGAGAGAGAGAGAGAGAGTCATTTGTCTTGAGATGATAGTTGAATCCCTCAGAACTGATGAGATGATGAAGAGATTGTGTAGGGCAAAAAAGAGAGGATAAAGTCAAGTTAACAAGTCAATAAGCATTTATTAAGGACCTATTATGTGTCCAACACTGTTCTAAGTTCTAGGAAAACAATGAAAGGCATCAAAAAAAAATTCAAAGGCCCTAGAGTCAACCCAGACTCCAATAGTGAATCACCCAAGAAAAACAAGATGGCTATTCTGACAAGTAAGCAGAGAAATATAACTCAATAGTGATTAAAATCCAGGAAGAAAGGAGATTCCAGAAGATTGGAATAATCAGTTTATGCAATGGTCCAGTTAAGTACCAAAGATCTATTAGATCTAAGAAAATGCCATTGAATTTAGTAATAAAGGAAACATTGATATCTCTGGCTAAAAGCAGTCTCAATGGAGTTGGGGAAAGAAGGAAGAATTCAAATTGAAGGGGATGAGAAATGAATGGGAGTTGAGAAAAAGGCAGTGCTAAGTACAGGGTTTTCTTGATTTGGGATCAGGTTTTTTTTTAGGGGTTTATTTCTAAAGGAGAGGAGAAATTTAGGACAATTACTTAAGGGAATGTTAGGGTTCAAGTAAGGTTTTTTAAGGATGGGGAATGTCTATACATACATATATATGTGTGTGTGTGTGTGTGTGTGTGTGTGTGTGTATACATATGCATGTATGTAAAAGGAAGAAATCAGTGGATCACAAAGCTTAGACCTGTTGCTTAACAGTTATATGGCACAGCTACTCTCCAGGCCCCATATGACTCTGGAACCCTTCCCTATTTCCTAGGTTTGAGGTGTTATTTTGGCACAGTAGGTATTCATACCTCTGGCTAAAGTCCCCATCCAGTGAATCTTCTCACATATTAAACCATTTTGACACATAAAATCACTCTGTAAAATACTCACAATGGAAAATGAATTGCAAAATCAATCAAGGACATTGAATTAAACAACCACACTTCCTGTTGTCTTATATCCTGGACAGTGCTTGTCTCAGGCCCCTTACTGAGTATTCTTTCTTCTCAACACAATGAAAACAGTCTATATCAAGTCATTCCCTGTAGGGGATTGGCTCAGAAACTGGAAGAATTGTAGAGTATTGTGACTTCCCTCATCAAAACCCCCGCCATGCTCCATTGAGAAGATGCCAAATGGTTTATTAGCTATTGGCTGACTTCTAATTTAAGGTAATTTGGCCTTTACAAGAATGCTTGGTTTCTCTCTTATACATGAACACAGCTATATAATTGATATAACTCTGGAAACTTGATCACTGTCTATGCCGTAATTATAGAAATTTCCAACTATATTCTATTCTTGCTCCATACCATCTCATTTGGTTTAACTCATTTAACTCTCATAGACTCGATCATCTCAATGCTAGAGCCATATACCCAGTCCCACCTTCTCTCCTCAGCTTAATTATCTCATCACCACCTGCCCTTTGAATATCATGAATTATCCCAAACTAAATTTATAATCTTTCACCCTAAATGTTCCCTTTTCCAAATTTCTCTGTAACTTTCAGGGGCTTTACCCTCCTTTTAGTCTCACAGGTTCACAATGAATATTATCTTCAAGTCCTCATAATGGAATAGAAAGAGAACTAAACTAGCTCCAGAATTGAGTCACAAGGTAGAGTTGGTATGGATTACTCAATTCCCATTAGCACTTGCTATTCTAATCCCCACAAATGCATCTTCTGATTTATGAGAGAGTGGACAGCCCATTCCTCCTCTGGATCTGTTCCTTATCTATAAGCCAAATCTGTAAGTTTTTCAAATACTCATAATCATAATAATTCATAATCAGAAATCATAATCAGCCTAAATTAGGTTACTAAAACTAGACTACTTTAAGGATTCACAATGGATGAATTTTAAGGAGATTTACATGCCTCCAAGGTAACCAAGAAAATTTAAACATAAACTTGAATACCATAAAATAAAACTCCAAATCAATACAACAAGATCGCCAATATCAACTAATATCAAGTCTCCTTTTAGTCTAGTAAGCTACTCTCAATGTTCACTTAATCATTCATTTTGTCTTGAATCTGAAACATCCCATAAATCCATCTGGTCTTTGGAAATATCTTCTCTTGAAAATCATGAAACAGGCCTCATTCTCAGGGCATCTCTGAAAAACACTCTTATTCTCTGGTTCCAAATCCAAATTATAGATTCCTAGGTAACTGTTAAATCTGCCAGCAACATGATGTAAGGCAATTCAGTCCTATCTATTATATCTGATTCTCCAAACTAAAAATTCAGAAAATTTCTGTTTTATATACCACTTGCTTTTTTATTTTTAGCTAAACTCTGTACCTGATATAAAAATCTTATACAAAATTCATGAGGATCTAACATGTAACAATGAGCTCCTATCTCTTTTTAAATTATCAGACAGTTACTTTAAAATGGGGAAAAAGTTTTACTTTCTTTATTTTATCCATGAGGGAGATCTCTAAGTTGCAACTGGAAGGGCAAAGTGGTCATTCCTCATGAATCCTTTTTCAACTTAAATCATACTTTTCATTCTTTAATTAAATTTAACACACTTAAATTGTTTTGTGATTTCAATAAGCTTTTCTTTTTTCATAATCCAGAAAGATTAGTAAGAGGCAGCTATAACATTCCAGATAAATTATAAAATGCAAACCACATACCATTTTTTCTGTTATGGGAGCCACTTGCTAGTGGCTGCTGGGGATCTAATTCTGATCAGCAGAATAGTGTCATGTGAGAGGATAATGATACAAAGAGACTGAGAAGCAGTTGCATTCTCTGACTCCTTCCTCTTCCCTATCTCTGATTTATTTCATTCCCAATTAACAAGCAACATCTGTGTCAATCTCAAGTGTGTTATGATTCACAGCTGTAAAGGCTTGGGAGTACTGAATTGCCCCTTATAGTCCCCCTTAACTTCTTACAGGCTTTCTGGGTCACACTAAGGCAAGGTCCTCAACATTTTTCCTTTTACTCTGGGGTTTCATTCAAACTAGCCACCTTTTTTCATTACTATTAAAACAATACATTAGTGTGATTTCATTACACTAAAATAATCAGTTTTGGGGGGAAAGGGTGATGAACTGACCTAAGTATTATAAATCCCTAAAACTTTTGCAGATTCTACAAACTCACTAAGATATATTCAGATATATTCAGATTTCTGCTTAACCTTTCTGACAGGACAAAAAGAAGGTGGTAAACTGCTGAAATTATCCAAAGTCCCATGAATTCTCCCATGCGAGCTTATATAATTAAAATAAAGAAAAATATAATTAAAATAATGTTAATCTCCAAGCTTTGCAAACTCCCAACTTACTAAGATGTTTTTGCAGTTGTACAAACCAGGAAAAACTTTTCCTGGTTTTTTTTGTTTTTGTTTTTGTTTGTTTGTTTTTTGGGTTATCTGACTTAGAGCTAGAGTTATAGAAAGTCTAGTAATCATGGGAGCTGTGTCCTAACTTGAGCTTTCTGGCTTAACCAAAAACTGTAGTGGGTGAAAGATGAAATTACTGAGGAAACATATTGATTTATTAAGCACAATCACATAATAAATCAGGCCCAGTTGTCTTCCTTAGCTTTGACAGAAGACTCTGAATACAAGGGAAGATGGATTTTGTTTTACATTAAAACCACTAATCAAATAAGATCAAGTAAATAAAGGAAAACAATTAAGCAGGATACAAAAATAAGTAATCTGATTTCTAATTGGAGGAGAGATTAGAAACTTTATGGTTTGGGAAGGACAGAGTGAACAGATGCAATTCACTGAAATCAGAAAGATTTCCCACTCCCCACAATTGCTGGTCCAATCAAAGGAACACAGAAAAAAATAACTAGTAGACCAGTACAAGGCCAGTTTTCAGATGAGATATATGAGTTGCTTGAGAGGTATAATTGTGAGAAAACTCTTTACATCAATCTTTGAGTCTAACTATGTTTCTGATCAGCATAGCCACGGTCCTTAGAAAAGGATCTCTAAGCAGCAGATGTGCCTGTAGACGTGGTCAAGCTTCCTAGCCGTGCAAGATTAGGTTCAAACACTGGAATAAAGTTTTTCATAGTTACTCTCTTTCCTCATTGCTGTGATTAGTAACCTCCCCAAAATATCTCATATAATTTACATATCTATTTGAATGAATAACATATAACATGCAACTCTTCAAGAACAGAATCTCCTTCACCTACACATTTATATCCCCAAAGTCTAAAACAGTGAGTGGTACATACTTATTAAAATTTAATAAATATTTTTGGTTGCCTAATTGATGGGTTACTCTTTACCCAACTTATATAACACACAAGCCTAATGGTATACCATTCCAAAGTGATAAATAATGCATATTTTTTCCATTCTATTTACAGACAAGTGTGTCATTCTTTTGGAAATAATAATACATAATATCTAGAATAATATGAAGCACTTATGTAGTAAAGATTAATATTTGCATAGAATGTGACATATTATCATTTGATCGTCACAAAAACTCCATGACATGGATGCTATTATTATCTTCATTTTACAGACAAGGAAACTGAGGCTGAGGTTAAATGACTTGCCCACAGCTACCAATTGATTATGGTAATATTCTAATTTGTCTATCTTAACTCCAGATTCAAAACTCTCTTAATTGTGCCTCGTCAGGCTTGGAGTTGATCGAATAGTGTTTGAATCTTTACTCTTTCTTGCACAGTGCCTGGCTATAGAATATGCTTACTGAATCCCTATTGATGGAGTGATTGACGATTTACTAGTAACATTAACATAAGAAAATCATCTCTGGGACCTCAGAACTATAGGTTATTTGTCTTTAAAGTGAAAATTTATAACAACAACAGTACTTGGCTCTCAAAGGTACAAATGTAGAGGCTTTGCAAACTTTAAAGTACCTGAGAAATGTAAGGTACAATCATTACTGCAAGATTCCCAAGAAATTGGAAAACAACAGCACTCCTGGGAAGTCAGAAGGAAAGTAATTAAAAATCATTTTTTTCTCATGGTCTTTCCCCATCCTCTGGGCCCGAAATACCCAGGAGAGTAGGTCCCCATGCAATGTAACTGGCTCATTTGTGCCCACATTTGAAGCACTTGAAGAGATGTCACCCTTAGGACTCTATTGAGCCTACAGCTGATGGGAGCAGGAGAACATGGAGTGAAATTACTTTCCCTTAATCCAATCTCCCATTATTCCTAATGAATTCTGTGTGCCTATGAAAATGTCTTAGGGAAGAAGAAGAGCAGGGTCAGAAAGACAGAAAGGCTGGTTCTGAGGCTGGACTGGAAACTCTCATCTCTAGGAAAGCCACAATGAAAAGGGAATGAGCAGTGGGGTGAGTAGGTAGGCTATCTGACTTTTCAGAGTTACTGACTGACCTTCAGGAAAAGGGAGAGATCACCCTCAGAAATCTTAAGATTTAGAACCTCAGTGACCTTAGAGATCAGTTGGGTCATCCCCTTCATTTCTGGGAAGGAAAGGTCCAGGCTTCCTGAAGTGCTTCACATATATTATCTCATTTGATTTTCATAATAACCCTGGGAGGACCATCACTCTCCCCATTTTACAGATGAGGAAACTGAGACCAAGCAGAGCTTAAATGACATGCCCGGGTTCACACAACTAGTAAGTGTCTGAAGGAGCACTTGAACTCACATTTTCCTAACATTAAATTGAATACTCATTTCACTCTTTCACCTACATGTCTTCAGGAAAACGATACACAAGAAGTTTATCAATCCAATTCGTGTTACTATGTATGTTTTTGAGCCATATGAAAAGACTATTTCCTGATTATTTGTAAAGTTCCTTCCTGCTCTTAATTGGGTCTCCAGTGTATTAATCTATGCAAGAACTAGTGCTCAAGGCTTGAGATACAAAGATAGGAAGCACACTGTCCTGGTGCTCAAGATATTTGTCTTCTATTCTAATGGGGAAGGAGCAGGATATGTCATTAGCAGAGAATAATATGACTAAATAGTGAGTGGCAAGAAGTAAAAGAAACATTTCAAGGGAAGCAGAGAAGAAGAGAGGGAGATAGAGGCAGAGGAATAAAGCAAGAGAGAGCAAACAATAAGAACTGAGGATAAATATGCTTTCAAATAAGGATTTTAGAGGATTATTAGAGGATGTAGGGTGCCTGAGCTAAATCTTGAATAAACCATAAGGATGCTGAAAGAAAAGATAAGTAGGGCATTGAGAAAGAACCAACTGTTCATGGAGGATAGAGAAGGGAGGTTTAATTCAAAAGAACCCTGGCAATCCAGTTTGGCTGGTGTATAGAGTGTGTGAAATGGGATGATGAGAAATGAGTGTTAAAAGGATGGTAGAACCAGGTCCTTAAAAAGCCAATAAGAGAGTCTCAGTGTTTAGATAGATAGATAGATAAGAAAGAAAGAAAGAAAGGAAAGAAAGAAAGGAAAGAAAGGAAAGAAAGGAAAGAAAGGAAAGAAAGGAAAGAAAGGAAAGAAAGGAAAGAAAGGAAAGAAAGGAAAGAAAGGAAAGAAAGGAAAGAAAGGAAAGAAAGGAAAGAAAGGAAAGAAAGGAAAGAAAGGAAAGAAAGGAAAGAAAGGAAAGAAAGGAAAGAAAGGAAAGAAAGGAAAGAAAGGAAAGAAAGGAAAGAAAGGAAAGAAAGGAAAGAAAGGAAAGAAAGGAAAGAAAGGAAAGAAAGGAAAGAAAGGAAAGAAAGAAAGAAAGAAAGAAAGAAAGAAAGAAAGAAAGAAAGAAAGAAAGAAAGAAGAAAGAAAGAAAGAAAGAAAGAAAGAAAGAAAGAAAGAAAGAAAGAAAGAAAGAAAGAAAGAAAGAAAGAAAGAAAGAAAGAAAGAAAGAAAGAAAGAAAGAAAGAAAGAAAGAAAGAAAGAAAGAAAGAAAGATTACATAAATTAGAGAGAGAGAGATCTATGTAAACAGATAGATATAAATAATAAGCAACAATAGGGAGCTATTGGATATTCTGGAGAAGAACAGGAATCTTGTTTTTGGAAACTTTGTGAAAGATGGTTAAATAAGAAAGATGACGGAAAGAGAGAGAATCATAAGGAAGCAATATAATAACCTAGACCCAGCGTAATAAGGGACTAAACTCTCAGGGTAACTAAATGGCTAAAAAAAGACAAGAAGGAGGCAAGAGTTGTTTTATAGGAAGTCTTAATAAGAACTGACAACTTATTAGATGTGCTTGATGAAAGAATGAGAAGAATCATATGATTCAGGATTTGAACCTAGGTGATGGAGGGCATTGAGATGCTACCAAAAGAAAGAGGTAAGTTTGGAGAAAGCACAGGTTTGGTAAGGGGAAGAACCAAAATGAATTCAAACTTTCCCTTTGATAAAGTCACTAACTAATCTCTCTGATCTTTAAGCTAGAGGGGGAGGGAAGAATTGAGGTAGGGGACTGAAATGAAGGAGAAATTAGTTGTAGCAGGGTGACATTCTGGCTAAGAGTATGGTGGCCAGGAGAGGGATGGTCCAATGATGAGAATATAGGGATGAGGTGGCAATGGAAAATCAGCACGTAATGTCAAGCTGATCATTTTTATGGATAAACACTTTAGAAATGTCACTTAGGTATATGTATATGTATATAATTTATGTAATGGGGACCGACAGGTATGTACAGCCACTAGGAGGAAAATGAGCATGGAAAAGAAGCCCAGATCAGACAAGAGTATAGGGAGGAAAGGAGGTGTCCTGGCACATTCAAGTAAGCCCTGCTACTGAGGGAGGCTGAGGTTCATGGATCGCTGTGGCTCAGGAGTTCTGAGCCACAGTGGGGCTAGAGCAAGTTGGGTATCACCAGCAAGGTTAACAGCAATAGAATAAAATCATGATGAGCAGCAGGGCATCAGACTACAGAAGAAGATGTGGATTAGCTCAAATCATAAAAGAAATTACCAGTAACATAGGGAGATTATTAGCCACAGTGCCAACACTCTGTGAAAGACAAGGAAACATTCTCCAAAAGAAAAGGGGGAAACAGCAACTGACATTGGATAGGATGTAAGGAACCCTCTAGTTCTAGTTCCGCCAATGGCTCAGAGGTGAAGGATGGTTAAGCGTGACCACAGACAAACCATAGAAGTTCCCCATGATTTCTGTTTTCTCATTTGTTAACACAAAGAGACTTGGCTACATGAACTCTAATACACCTTTTGCTTCTGGTGTTCTGAAGCTCTTCACTAGTCTCACAGTATTCTAGGTTCAAAGTTCCAGGATTCCTTCACTCGGAGCTAACACTTCCTATTCTGAGCACCCTTCTAGCTCGGACCTTTGGGCTCCTTTGCCAACTCTAAGAACCAATGATTCCTTGGATCTAAATATCCCAACACATGCATCTTTTTCAATCTAGGCAGAGAAAAAAAAAGTTGCTAGGGCATCTGCAGGATGACCAGCACCATTAATACTCATGTTTGTTTTAGAGTTCTTTGAGATATTTTTAAATATCAAACAAGAAGGAGGCATCTAGGTGGCATGGCAAATAAAATGCTGAATCTGGAGTCAAGCCATGGAGTACAAATCTTGTCTCTTACATCTGCGATAAAGTCCTGGGCAAAACACTCTATCTGCTTAATTTTCTGTAAAACAAGAATTTCAATGTCCTAGGTAATTTATTTAAAAATAAATAAATGTAAGGTGCTTTTGCAACTTTGAGTGCTAGATAAATATTATCTATTAATACCATGATTGACAAAGCCCAGCAAGAGAATTTTCTTCAGCACAGAGCCAGGGATTCTAGATACTTATTCCCCCCATTGCTGAGAACAAACATGCCTTCATTCCTTGTGAAATTGTCTTTAGGAACCAGGTTAAAACCCACAAGAAAATCCATGATTCCTAAAGTACCTCACAGAGTGATGACTTTAGAAAACCAACCTCAGAATGTGGGGAAAATATCAGAGCATCCTTACACACAGTTGCTATGTTGGTGGGTTTGGTTGAATTCTTTCCTTCTTTTTCTTTTTCAGTCTTTGTGACATGAGAGGGTTCCTTGGGTTGGGAGTGGGGTGAGATAAATTCAAAAATGAAAATGATGTGAAAAGAAAATATTTCAGTAAATATTTTAAATGCCCTTACACTAAACTAAATTCTATTTCATTCCTAATTTTAGATCACTAAAACGTCTTGGTCATTCTCCATCTTTCATTTGCAGATAATATGAAAGCCATGGCCCAAGGAAATGGCACCAGAGTGACCGAGTTCATCCTACTGGGATTTGCAGTTCGACAAGAAATTCAGTACATCCTCTTCCTGGTGTTTCTGATCATCTACATGACATCTCTAATGGGCAATGTTGGTATGATCCTGCTCATCAAGTGTGATGCTCGCCTTCACACTCCCATGTATTTTTTCCTCCAAAACTTGGCTTTTGTTGACCTCTGTTACACATCCGCTATCACTCCCAAGATGTTGGTCAACTTCCTGGTCTCAGATAAATCCATCTCATTCTCAGGGTGTGTGATACAATTATATGTTTATGGTGTATTTGCCACAGTTGAATGTTACCTTCTGGCTGCCATGGCTGTAGATCGTTATGTGGCCATCTGCAACCCACTCCGTTATCCAATAGTCATGTCCCAGAGAGCCTGCATCCAATTGGCCACTGGATCTTATGTCATGGGCTCCCTAAATGCAACCACACACACAGGCTTTCTCTTCTCACTGTCCTTCTGTAATTCCAACATCATTAATCACTTCTTTTGTGATGTGCCCCCAATCCTGGCCCTCTCCTGTTCTAATATTAATGTCAATGTCATGTTGTTAATTATTTTTGTGGGGTTTAACCTGGTAAGCACATTGCTGATTGTGTTTCTCTCCTACATTTACATCCTGGCTGCCATCTTGAGGATGCCCTCTGCTGCAGGAAGACACAAAGCCTTCTCTACTTGTGCCTCCCACCTGACTGCTGTCACCATTTTCTATGGGACACTCTCTTACATGTATTTACAGCCTTCTTCCAGCGAGTCACAAGAGAATGATAAAGTGGCCTCTGTGTTTTATGGCATTGTGATACCCATGCTGAACCCCCTGATCTATAGTCTGAGAAACAAAGAAGTGAAAGAGGCAGTGAAAATGCTCATGAAAAGTTGTTCATGAGTCAGACCTTTTATTCCAGTTCAGAGAAGCATCCAAACAAAGAGCATCTCTTAAATTTCTTGATACTGGATCAATTCAGAGAGCATCTATCTCATTGCTTCAATATGTAAACAAGATTTTAAACATGGGGGATATAACAAACTAGAGTCAAAATTCATAAACATATGTAGAGCTACCAAAGTCATCCTTTTAATAGCTTTTCAAAGTTATCAACAAAAACTCAACATCTTTACCATGATTATAATGATATCGTGAAAAAAGGTGGTGAAAACCCTGGTAGTGATAGCTTACATTTTTTGTTAAATACTTAAATATAAAAAGTGGAGAAGAGTAGTCAGGGCCTGTAATTTCCTTGACGTAGGGAATTCTATATCTGAAAATACCTTCATTGATTTCCAGTTGTGTAGATTGGCAACACAAAACTCATTTGTGACTTACACTATTAGAGAATAACTTGGGAGAAACTGAGAAGTTGAGCATCTTGCCCATGGTCACTCCATAGTCACGCAGCTAGAATGAGTAAGATGTATAACTTGAATTCAGATCTTCCTGATTCAAAAGTCATATATTAATTTGGATCTAATTAGATCTTCAAAGAAACTCTATGAGATAGATAATTCAATATTGTTTTCCCTCTTTTACATGTGAGGAAATTGAATCTGGAAGAGCTATAGACACCTAGAAAATTAAGTCCAGCAGGGATCTTAGTGACTTTCAAGTGGAATCCTTTCATTTTACAAGAAGTAAATTTAGCACGAAAGATGTCATTTGACCTCCCAGAGTCACCCATCTAGTTACTGGCAGGAATTGATACTAAGATCCAAGGCAAAAGGAAATTAGAAAAATCCCCATGATGTCAAGCCACTGTTAGAAGTTCTAATAATTATAATTTGGTAACCCTTCAAAGGAAAATATTTATATATATATATATATATATATATATATATATATATATATGTGAATGTGTGTGCACATGTGTTTATGTCCCCAAGGTAATATTGTAGAAGCAGAAGCCTGGCCAAGGCATTAAAAAATGAATCCCCATGAGGTCCCAGGAGTTCCCTACCACTTCTATGATAAAATTTAAACCTTTCAGTTAGAAATTTAAAATCCTTCACAATCTATTGCTGCAACCTAGCTTTCCTGCATATTATATATTTGTTTCTTTAAAAACTCTATCATTCAGTCATATTTTCCTTTTTGCTCTTCATCCCATATGACCTTCCATCTTTCCTTGCATGAAAATGTTTCTAATGTAATTCAACTGGAGAGCTCACTTATTCTTGTGATATCTTTGTATTTATGTAGCTTCTTTAAATTCTGTTCTTACATTGCATATAATAAATGGATTTACTCATTATTTATTATTTATAATATTTATAGGGATAACATTTGGAAGGAAGAGACTAAGCTGAAAAGTGTAAGCTAAAAGATACTTTCTTTCTTCAAAAATAGTCAAGGAAGCATCTTTTCTCAAGCTATAACCTTGTGATTTTCTTCCAAGTACAAAGTTACCGATGTCTCCCAACTATTCAGTTAAATCCAGTGGATTTCATATTACTTAAAGAATCAAATGTTAATATGGTTTTAGCATTTAAAGCTCATCACAACCCAGATCATTCCTACTTTTGTTTCACATAACTCACTAATATATTATTCTCCCCATCCCACAATCTGCAGTGATTTTCTGGTTGTGCCATACATCATATACAGCATCTCATCTTCCATTTCTGTGCATTCATGTGGGTTATCCCTCATGTCTTGAATATTCTCTCCCTCTATATTCTATACTTTAAATGTCATTCAAAATCTACCCTCTCCAAAAAAAGTCTTTCCTGAGTTTTCTATCCACCCCATAACTCACATTAATGCTCTCATAGAAATATTTCATGTCTTATACATATATTTGAATGTACACATATTTTTCATATAGAATGCAAACTTCTTGAGAGCAGAGGCTATTTCACCTATATATTTGTATTCCAGATGCCTAGTAAAGTGCTTGGTCTATCTTAAAAGCTTAACAATTATGTTTTGATTAGCTAATTGGTAGAGTACCTTTGCCCAACTTAAATAAAACCATGTATACCGTTAAAGATATTCCAAAATTGTGAATAGAGATATTTTCCCCATTCTATACATACACATATATATACATATTTTATACATATATTATATATATATATTTATTTATTAATATATACATATATAGATTTACATATATATATATTTATATATGTGTATATATTTATATACACATATAAAGAGAGAAAGATAATAACACTGAGTATGTAGCACTTTTTAAGATTTATAAACTATGTTATTTCATTTGATCCTCATAAAAATCTACAAGATAGGTATCATTATTAGTCTCATTTTTGTAGAAAAAATAAACTGAGACTGAAGTTAAATGTCTAGCCCACAGGTAGCAAGTGTCCGAAATTTTCCAACTTGTCTACCAAGTCTCCAGGTTCATAAGTTCTCTCAACTATCCCTCGTCAGACTTACAGTCAAGTGAATGATATGGAAATCTTCTTTTACAGTGTCTGGCACAAACAAAATGCTTATTAAATGCCTGTTATGGGGTTAGTGATTGTTTACTACTTATGTGAGCATAAGTAAATCATCCGAGACTTCAGAACAGAAGATTAACTATCTGTAAAGTAAAAAATGACAATAATAGTACCTTGCTCTCAGGGGTATAGTTATAGGTTTTGCAAACTTTATTGTATCTAAGAAATATAATTTGTAATCATTACTGCAAAATTCCCAAGTAATTGGAAAATAACAGCACTCCTGAGAAGTCAGAAAGTAGCTAATGATAACTTTTTCTGAAGATATTTCCTTATCCTCTTGGCCCAGAAATGCCTAGGAGAGTAGGTCCCCGTGCTATGTGCCTGGCTTATATGTGCCTACATTTGGAGTGCTTGAAGAGATGTCACCTTACAACTTCAGTGAGTTTAGAACTGATGGAAGCAGAAAAACTTGGAATGAGATTACTTTTCCTAAAGTTAATCGCCCATTATTCCCAATAAATTCTGTGTGCTTGGGAAAGCATCTTAGGGAAGAGACAGAGCTTGGAGGACCACGGTCAGAGGCAGAAGGGCTGGTTCCAAGGCTAGACTGAAACTTGTCACCTCTAGCAAAGCCGCAATGAAAAGGGAGTGAGCAGTGGGATGAATAAGTAGGTGACTGACCTTCAGAAAGTAGAGATCAGCCTCAGGGTTCTGAGCTCTTAAGATTTAGAACCTCAGTAACCTTAGAGATCAGCTAGCTCATCCCCTTCATTTCTGGGGAGGAATAATCAAGGATTCCTATAGCACTTTATGACTTATAAAGCATTTCATATATATTATCTCATTTGACCTGCATAACTACCCTGGGAGATAGAAGGCATCATTCTCCCCATTTTACAGATGAAAAAACTGAGACCAAGCAGAAGTTTGCCTAGTTTCACACAGCTAGTAAGTGTCTGAGGCAGAATTTGAATTCAGATGTTCGTAATGATGAATTGAAGATCCAGTTCACTCTACAGCTAAATGTCTATAGGAAAATGATACATAAGAACTTTATCAATCCAATTCATGTTACTATGTATGCATTGAGCCATATGAGAAGGCTATCCTTGATTATCCCTAATGTTCCTTCCTAATTCTCCTCTGTAATAATCTATACAAGGACTGGAGCTCAGGACCTGAGATATAAAGATAGGAAGCTGCTGGAACTCTATCTTCCCAGAAATCAGCAGGAGTCAGGATCACTAAATGTCTTTATTCTAGATCTTTACCGTTGCCTCCAACGCCAGGTCATGAGTGCGAGTGAGCGTGAGTTCCACCACCCAAGTTTCTCTTACTCCTCCCACACAAGTCACTTCCCCCTCTTTGTCTCACCAATCAAGTCAGCACAGAACAGCTGGGGAGGGTCAACCTTCAAACAAGTTAATAGGGAACCGTCCAATTGGCAATTAGTCTCATGTGCTTCATTATCCAAGTGCATTGCTCAGTTCTAGCCCTTTACAGGAAGCACATTGTCCTGGTGCTCAAGATATATGTCTTCTATTCTAATGAGGAAGGAACAAGATATGCTATTTACAAAAATATCATATAGAAGCAGTGAGGAGATAAGGAGACATAGAAAAGAAAGTAAGGGGGAAAGGAAAAAGAAAGAATCAGAGAAACAGCAAGAGAGAGAAAACCATAGTAAAAATTGAGGAGGAAAATATTTTGTTCATTTTCATGTAGATTTCTGAGGATAAATTCCCAGAGGATGCAATTTTCCTCACTAAGGCCTTGAAAGAACAATTAGAAGTCTGACAAATAAGATAATATTTCAGAAAGGAGAAGCTCATTCATATTCTGGGAAGATAGAGAAGGACAGTTACTTTGGACGAGACTTGGGAGTCCAGTTTGGCTTAGATATAAATTGTAAAAAGAATAGTGAGAAATGAGTCTTAGAAGAAGGTAAGAACCAAGTTCTAAGATACTCAGTGAAAGAGTTATCACATTTCATATATTAGCAGGAGCAATAAGAAGCCATTAGATATTCCAGAAAAGGACAGGGACTTTGTTTGCCTGGGGGAGAGTAATTTTGGAAACTTTGTGAAGGATGGTTAAATAAGGAAGACAGAGGAAAGAGAAAGAATCATTGGGAGGCATTATAATCACATAGATACAGGGTGATGAGATCAGAACGGCTGTATTACTAAAAAAGGGCAGAATGGACACAAGAGCAGTTTTATAGGAAGAATTGATAGACAATGGTGACCTATTGAATTGACCAATGAGGAAATGACAAGAATAACACATAACTCAGATTTTGAGCCTGGACATTGAGATGCCACCAAAAGAAACAAGTGACTTGGAAGAAGAGATGGATTTGATAAGAGGCAGAACCAAGATAGATTCAAATTTTCCTTTTCACAAGTCATTAACTAACCTTTCTGATTTTTAACTTAGAGGGGCAAAAAGAGTTGGGGAAAGGGGCAGCAATGAAGAAAGACTATTATAGAAGAATGACATTCTAACCATGGCCAAGAGAAGGGTTGTCCAATGGTTAGACAATAAGAATGAGGTGATAATAAGTCATCAGTTAAAACACAAAGTCATGGTTATTACTTTGGGTGAACACTGTATAAATGTGACTCAGGTATACATGTAGTGGGAGCAGAGAGGGATGTGCATTTACTTGGAAGAAAGGTAGAATGAGGGTGGGCATGGGTATGGGGAGAGAGGAGATTGTGGCATATTACTGAAGGAGATGCAGGTTAATGGATCTCTTGAGTTCAGGAGTTCTGAACCAATTGGGTTTACCCAGTAAGGCTAGCACCAATATAATGAACCATGAGAAGCAGAGGTGAAGGAGGATGGATAGACTAGAACAAATCATAAATGGAATTACCAGTGATATTGAGAGATGAATAACCACTATTCCTCAACACTAGGGAAAGATAAGGAGACTCGTTCTCCGAAAGAAAAAGAAAAAAAAAAAAAGCAACAGGCATTGGACCTGTTCTACCAATGATTCAGAATTAGGGGATATTTTAGTGTGACCTTAGAAAATCATGGAAGCTCCTGTTTTCTCATGTGTTAATACAAAGAGACTTGGCGAGTTGATCACTAATTTCCTTTCACTTCTGACATTCTGAAGCTTCACAGTCTCATATCATTCTTAGTTCAAGGTTCCAGAATTCCTTCACTCAGCTCTAATACTTCCTGTTCTTAGTACCTTCTAACTTTCACCCATGGGCTAATTTAATTTTCCAACTCTAACAACCAGTGATTCCCTGGATATCAATATTCCTATATATTCATCTTTTCCAAACTAGGCAAAGAAAAATGTTGCCAGGGTAGCTCCAGAATATTCAGTAATGCTAATACTAATAGTTTATTTTTAAATCCTCTGAGTTTTTTTAAAATATCAAACAAGAAGGAGACATATAGGTGGTATAGTGAATAGAGTGCTAAATCTGGAGTCAGGTAATCTTGAAACTAAAATTTGTCTCATAGATCTGTAGAGAGACCCTGAGCAAAACATTTGCCCTGTACCTACCTAATTTCTTCTTCCATAACATAGGGATAGTAGTAACATCAATTTCCAGGCCATTATGAGAATTGAATTTAAAAATAAAATGCAAAGTTTAGGTAAATAAAATATAAAAGATAAAAGTTATCTATTAATTTTATGACTTATACAACCCAGCAAGGGCTTCCTCCTTCAGAGCAGCACCAGGGAGACTAAATACTTATTCCTCCCATGCTGTTATTGGAGAGAATAAACAAACCTGGATTCCTTGTGAAACTGTCTTTAAAACCCTGATTTAAAATCACAAGGAAATCCGTGACTCTTAAACTGCCTTATATATGATAACCTTAGAAAACCAACCTCAGAATGTGGAGAAAATATCAGAGCATCCTCATTCAAAATTTCTATGTTGGTTGGTTTTCCTCAAATTTTTTCTTCTTTTTCTTTTTCAGTCTTTGCCAAATGACATGGGTCCTTTGGTGGGATACTGGAGAATAGATAAATTCAGAAATGAAAATGATGTGAAAACAAAATATTGGAATAATTTTCTTAAAAATCCCCCTATTATTAAAATAATTCTAGTTCAATCCTAATATCAGATCACTAAAATCTCTTGGTCCTTCTCTCTGTCTCCTTCATTTGCAGATGATCTAAAAGCCATGATCTAAGGAAATGGCACCGAAGTGACCAAGTTCATTCTACTGGGATTTGCAGTTCGACAAGAACTGCAGTACATCCTGTTCCTGGTGTTTCTGGTCATCTACATGACATCTCTAGTGGGCAATGTTGGTATGATCCTGCTCATCAAGTGTGATGCTCACCTTCACACTCCCATGTATTTTTTCCTCCAAAACTTGGCTTTTGTTGACTTGTGCTACACATCCGTTAACACTTCCAAGATGTTGGTCAACTTCCTGGTCTCAGCTAAATCCATTTCATTCTCAGGGTGTATGATACAATTATATGTTTATGGTGTATTTGCCACAATTGAAAGTTACCTTTTGGCTTCCATGGCTGTAGATTGATATGTGGCCATCTGCAACCCTCTCTGTTACCCAGTAGTCATGTCCCAGAGAGCTTGTATCCAGTTGGTCACTGGATCTATTTTATAAGATCCTTGAATGCCACCACACACATGGGCTCCTTTCTCTGTCTTTCTGCAATTCTAACAAAATCAATCATTTCTTTTGTGATTTGCCCCCAATGCTGAGTCTTTCCTGTTCTAATATTGATGTCAATGTCATGTTGGTCCTGGTTTTTGTGGGCTTTAATCTGGTAAGCACATTGCTAGTTGTGTTCTTCTCCTAGATTTACATCCTGGCTGCCATCTTGAGGATGCCCTCTGCTACAGGGAGGAACAAAGATTTCTCTACCTGTGCCTCCCATCTGACTGCTGTCACCATCTTCTATGGGACACTCTCTTATATGTATTTGCAGCCTTCTTCTAGTGAGTCACAAGAGAATGATAAAGTGGCCTCTGTGTTTTATGGCATCGTCATCCCCATGCTCAATCCCCTGATCTACAGTCTGAGAAACAAGGAGGAGAAAGAAGCAGTGAAAATGCTCATGAAAAGTTATTTGTGATTGGCTCTTTTCAAAAGGGAGGTGATTCAGACCAATTCCAATAAACTTGGGATGTAAAGAACCATCTACAGCCAGAGAAGAGACTATGGAAACTGAATATGGATCACAAAATAGTATTTTCACTTTTTTGATGTTGTTTGCTTGTTTGTTTTTCTTTTTCATTTTTTTTCTTTTTGATTTTATTTTTCTTGTGCAGCATGATAAATGTGGAATCATGTTTAGAAGAATTGCATTGTTTAATCTACATTCTAGATTGAATTACTTTCTGTAAAGAGGAGAGGCAAACAAAGGGGAGAGAGAAAAACTTGGTTTTTGCAAGGGTAAATGTTGAAAATTATCTTTGTGTATTTTGTGTATTTTGAAAAATAAAAAGCTACTATTATTTTTTAAAAAGAAAATAAAAGAAAACCTATGTACCAAAAAAAAGTTGTTCATGAGTCAGGGCTTGTTTTCCAATTTAGAGAAGCAGCCAAAGACCATCTCATTTCTTTTCTTGAATAGCTTGATACTGGATCAATTCAAAAAGCAGGCCAGGGGCAGCTAGGTGGCGCAGTGGATAGAGCACCAGCCTTGAATTCAGGAGGACCAGAGTTCAAATCTGATCTCAGACACTTAACACTTCCTAGCTGTGTGACTTAACCCCAGCCTCAGAAAAAAGAAAAAAAAAAAAAGAACAAAAAGCAGGCCAACTAATTGTTTCAATATGTAAATAAGAAAGTAACTATAGAGGATGTGACAAAATAGGGTTAAATTTTGGAAGCACATGTAGAACTGCTAAAAATCCTTCTCTTAATAGCCTTTAAAAGTTATTAACAGAAACTCAACATCTTTAACATGATTGTAATAATATTACAAATGATAGCATTAGAGATGGCATTGGTGGTAATAGCTTATATATTTTATTAAATACTTCCATATAGAAAGTGGAAAAGACTAGCCAGGTCATTTCCTTGATTTATGGAATTCTACACCTGAAAATTCCTCCATTGGGTTCCAATTGTGAAGATTGGCAAGCCGAAATTCAGTTGTGACTTCAGTGTTAGAAAATGACTTGGAAGGCACTGAAAGGTTGAGAGTCTTACCCATGGTCACACAGCTAAAATGAATGAGATGTATGACTTGAATTCAGGTCTTCCTGATTTTAAGGCCATATGTTACTTCGGATTAAATTAAATCTTCAGAGTAACCCTCCAAGGTAAGTAACACAATATTGTTTTCCCTATTTTACAGATAAGGAAATTGAGTCTGAAAAAAGTTATGACTCATAGAAAATTAAGTCTGGCAGGGATATTAGTGATTTTCAAGTGCAATCCATTTTACAGAGAAATAAATTTAGGTCTAATGATATCCTATAACCTTTCCAAATTCATACATCTAGTTAGTAGCAGTAGAGAGCTTGACAACCAAGATCGAAGGCAAAAAAAAAAAAAAAAAAAAAAAAACTAGAAAAATTCCCATGACGACAAGCCATTGCCAGAATTTCTAGTTATTCTAAATTGGTAGCCCTTCAAACAAACATATATGTGAATTGTGTGCATGTATTTATGTATATTTAGCGCCTCCAAGGTAATATTCTAGAAACAGAGGCCTGACCATGACATTCACCTCCTCTATGAACTCCAAGGGTCCCTATTATCTCTACGATAAAATTTAAACCTTTTTATTTGGCATCTAAAACCCTTAACAACCTGCTGCAAACTTGATTCAGCCAGATTTTCCTTTTTTTCTTTTCATCATGTAAGATTTCCCATCTCTTCTTGGACGAACTAGTAATTTATATGAGTCAATTGAAAAACACTTATTCTTGAAATATTTTTGAATTTACATTGCTTTATACTATTATTATATGATTTAGACTATACTATATATGTCTATGCTACTTTAAATTCTGTTTTCTATGTTTGAATTTACATTGCTTTATACTATTATTCTACTATTTAGACTATACTGTATATGTCTATGCTACTTTAAATTCTGTTTTCTGTTTGAATTTACATTGCTTTATACTATTATTCTGCTATTTATACTATACTATATATGTCTACTCTACTTTAAATTCTGTTTTCTATGTTGCATATAATAAATGGATTTATTTATTATTCATTATTTGTAATGTTCATATGTATGATCCATTTTTTGTGTGAAGAGACTAAGCTGAAAAGTGTAAGTTAAGGCTACTTTCTTTATTTAAGAGTAGTCAAGAGGGGCAGTGAGAAGAGTAGAGCGCCAGCCCTGAAAGGGATCCAGTAGGACCTGACATCAAATTCCATCTCAGACAATTAATGGTTAGTAGCCGTGTGATCCTTGACAAATCACTTAATCCCAAATGCTTTAATCTTAGAACTCATTTCTATACAGTCATCCCTCTCCATATTCCTCTTTTTCTGTCAAGAATACCACATCTCTTCCAATCTCTAAGTTTCACAATCACATTGTAATTCTCAGCAATTAATTCTACATCATCTCAGATCTTGAGAAATGAGGTGCAAAATCTCATATTTCATACTGCTACAACATATTGCACATCTCTCCCTTCCTCATTGCTCCCACACAGGCAGCACCTTAATTTAATTAAGCCTTGATCATCTCTCACTTGAGATACTACAATGGCTTCATATTGGCCATCATAGCCTCCAGCTTCTGCTGATTCCAATACAGTTTATTCATAACTGCCAAAGTGATATCACTGAAGTACATACCTGACCTTATTATTCCCCTACTCAATAAAATCCAGGAGCTTTTTAGTGCTTTTAGGATAAATTATGAACTAAAGGATTTGGCTTTAAAAGCCTTGTTCAAGCTGGCTTCTATCTGCTATTGTAAATTTACTACTATGTCATTCTTTTTCCCACAATCTGCAGTGACTTTCTGGTTGTTCCACATATCACACACAGTATCCCATTTTTCATTTCTGTGCATTTGCATGCTTCAAATGTTCTCCCTCCATATCTCTACCTTGAAGAATTCCATACTTCCTTCAAGAGTCTGTTCAAAAATTATCTTCTCCAAAAAGTCAATTCTGGGTTATCTTTCCACTCCACCTCTTTGATTAGGTCCCCATAGTGATATGTCACATATCATTTTTTATATTTAAATGCCTATAATTTTAGATAGAATGGGGCTTATTCACCTATATCATTGTATCCCAAGATCCTAGAACATTGCTTGATTCATAAGAAAAGCTTAATAAATTTATTTGCTTAGTTAATTGATAGATTACCCATTACCCAATTGAAACTGTTAGTCATGTTAGGCAAAAGAATTACAAACATTACAATATCACAAACATTCAATATATTCCATATGAATAGCACATATTTCCCCAGGTCTGCAGAGAGACAGAGATACAAAGAGACTGAGAGAGAGAGACAAAGATAGGGACAAGAGAGACACAGAGAGAAAGATGGAGAAAAAGAGAGGCAGATAAGAAAGAGACGACTAATTGGGGGAGGGGTAGTTCATTCTTGGAAATAATTATACCTAATACCTATAATAATAAGATTACGTATTTATGTAATACTTTGTGACTTGCAAAACACTTGACATAATATATAATTTGTTCCTCAAAAAAAAAAAATCTACAAGACAGATGCTATTATTAGCCTGATTTTGCAAGCAAGGAAACTAAGACTGATGTTAAGTGACTTGCCCATAGCTTGCAAGAATGTGAAGTAGGATTTGAACTGATTTTTCTTGACACTAAATTCAGAGCTCTCTCCATTGTCCCTTATCAGATTTATAGTCAAGTGAATGATACTTAAAACTTGATTTTGTTGCACAGTGACTGGCACATAGATGATGCTGAGTAAATGGCTGTTAATGGAGTTATTGATTATTTGCTAGTTAGGTGAACATCAGTAAATCATCTGGGGGAAGAACCAAATAGTGGAACACAGACATGTATATATCTGACCTTCTCAGAGCTTCCCTCAAATCAACAGCTGATCAGATTAAGCCTCTAAATTGGTTTTGGAATGACAGAACCCACAAATATTTGAAGTACCACAAATTTCCAGAACAGGATACTTTGGAAGAACTTCAGAAAAGGCTTGTTTCAAGTAGACAGGGGAGAACTGCCAAACCCAGACCATAGTGCAAAAAGCTTGGTGCAGGAAACTTGAGTAGGGAGCTAGGACATTTATTGTGCACCAGGGAATTTATTGTGAGGCTCATAGGTTACTGTCCTACTTGCAAGCTCTTGGTTCAGCATATTTGCTGTGAGATACCCAGAACCAAAAGCAAAAGGCAAATTGTGAGCCATGAAGACCCAGAAGAACAGAGAAGCTGACCACACCTACCCAGTCAGCAGTACCAGCCCCAAGCTGGTACTAAACTAAACTAAACTAAAGCTTTGTCATCCCCTTTGCCTTAAGAGCAAACCTCAACCTTTTAAAATAATGAGCAAAAAAGCAAAAATAACTCTGGCCATAGATAGCTTTTATGGAAAAAGAGAACAAACCTCAAACCTTGAGGACTCTAAACGCATAGTAGCTCCTAATGAAGCCCCAAAGGAAGATATGAGTTGGTCCCCATTTCACAAGACTCTCTTGAAAGAATTCAAAAAGGATCTTAAAAGGGAGTTAAAATAAAATTGGGAAAAGTAAATGAGATCTTTGCAAGAGGTTATGGAGAAGGAAAACCAGAAATTTATCTGAAGAAAACTCTTTAAACAAATAGACTTGTGAAATGAATAGAAAGCATATAACTATTTACAAAATAGATATGAAAAAGAAACCAATTCATTTAAAAACAAAATCTATGAAATGGAAAAAAATGCAATGAATGAAACATTTCATATAAAAGTTCAAATGGCTAAATGCGGAAGGAGATTAAAAGGTTAACTAAAGAAAATAATTCACTAAAAATTAGAATTGAACAAATGGAAGTCAATGAATCAATGAGACTTCAAGAATCAATCAAACAAGACCAAAACATGAAAAATAGAAGAAAATATAAAATATCTCATTGGAAAAACAACTGACCTAGAAAATAGATTTAGGAGAGACAATCTAAAATTATTGGACTTCCTGAAAACCACAATTAAAAAAGGGCCTAGACATCATCTTTCAGAAAATCATCAAAGAAAACTGCCCAGATACCCTAGAACCAGAAGGTAAAATAGCCATTGAAAGAATTCACCAATCACCTCCTGAAAGAGACCCCAAAATGAAAACTCCAAGGAACATCATAGCTAAATTTCAGAATTATCAAAGCAAGGAGAAAACATTGTAAGCATCCAGGAGGAAACAATTCAAATATTGAGGAGTCACAATCAGGATTACCCAGGACCTAACAGCTTCAACTTTAAACGATACAAGGGCATGGAATCTGATATTCTGAAAGGTAAAAGAACTTGGACTGCAGCCAAGAATCAATTATCCAGCAAAATTGAACATCATCTTTCAGGGGGAAAAATGGATATTCAATGAAACAGGTGAATCTTATCTATTTCTGATTAAAAGATCAGAAATGAATAAAAAATTTGATCTTTAAATACAGAACTCAAGAGAAGCATAAAAAGATAAAAAAGAAAGAAAAAATAACTTTCTTTTAAAACTTATAAAGCTTATATTCTTATATGGGGAGATAATATGTTTAACTCTTGAGATATGTATCTGTCAGGGGTATACTTAGATAATGCAGGTATAATTTGATTTTATTTTGATGATTTAAAAATAAACTAGAGGAGGAAAGGTAATTTTGTTGGAAGAAGAGGAAGATGGAATTAAAATGGGGTAAATTACACCTCATGAAGAGGCTAAAAAGATCTATTGCAATTGAGGGAAAGAGGGGAGGGGAATGAACATTGTATGAATCTTATTCTCATCATATTTAGCTCAAAGAGAGAATATCAAACACATTTAGCTTCACAGAGAAGCTTGTTTTGCTCTATAAGGAATCAGAGGGGAAGGGGGAAAGGAAGAGGGAGGCTAATAGAAGGGAGAATAGAAGTAGAAGGGAAAAGATATAAGAAAGGGGAAGGGGCTACAAAAGTAGAGGGCTTTTTGAGGGAAGGGATAATTAGTGACAAAATACTGGGGAGGAGGAAAAGGTAGAAAGGGAAGAGAAAAGTATAACAGGGTAAACAAGATGGCAAGAAATACAGAATTGGTCATTTTATATGTGAATGTGAATGAGATTATCTCTACCATAAAATGGAAGCAGATAAATTGGATTAAAAATCAGAATCCTATAATTTATTGTTTACAAGTAAATCATCTGGGACCTCTGAATTACAAGTTATCTTTCTCTAAAGTAAAAATGACAACAATAGTAGTAATGATCTCAGAAGTCCAAAGTTATAGGCTTTACAAATTTTAGAGTAACTAAGAAATAGGATTTGTACACATTACTGCAAAATTCCCAAGTAATTGGAAAACAAAGCCATTCCTGGGAATGATAACTATTTCTTATGACTTTTAAAACCTCCGGGGCTAGAAATGCCCATTCTATGTGGCTAGAATAGGTGTGCCTACATTTGGATCATTTTAAAAAAAAAAAGTCACCTTAGAAATCTAGTGAGCTTAAATCTGATGGGAGCAGAAGAACTGGGAAAGAGATTACTTTCCCTTCAATCAATTTCATACTATTCCAAATGAACAGAAAGTATTTTAGGGAAGAAGCAGAGCTTGGAAGACCCGGGTCAGAGAGACAGAAGAGCTGGTTCTGAGAGTGAACATGAACATCTCACATCTAACAAAGCCACAATGAAAAGGGAGTGAGTGGTAGAATGAATAAGTAGGGCATCTATCTTTACAGAGTTACTGACTGACCTTCAAAAGAAGGTTAAAATCACCTTCAGGGATCAGAGCTCTTAAGATTAAAACCTCGGTGACTTTAGAGATAACCTAATTCATCCTCTTCATTTCTGGGGAGGTAACAAACACCTAGCACCCTATTGCACTTTGTAGTCTGTAAAGCACTTCACCTATATTTCCCTGATACTAAAGCAATATTTGATTCATTATGTCACCCAGATGTCTATAAGAAAATGACACAAAAAGTTTATCATCCAATTCATGTCAATATCTATGTATTGGGTCACATGAGAAAGTTGTCCTTGATTATCCCTAATGCTCCTTCATGCCCTTAATTGAGTCTCCTATGTAAAGCCTGGTACTCAGGATTCAAAAACAAAGACAGAAATCAGACTGCCTTGGTGCTCAAAATATTTGCCTTTTTTTCTCGTGGGGAAGGAGCAGTATATCTCATTAGCAGAAAATAACATGGAGAAGTAGTGAATTATAAAAAACAAAAGAGAAAGAGAGAGAAAGAGAGAGGAAAGGAAGGAGACAGAGTTAGAGAAACAAAATAATAGGGAAAAAAACATAGTAAAAATTGAGGAGAAAACTTAACCTGTTATCTGTCTTCCAATATCTGGGTTTCAATGCCTATTATAATTCTTAATTCCTTATCATCGCATATCTTGAGAAACAAGGTGCCAACTTGTATACTTCCTAGTTCTAGAGGATATTTCACATCTTCCACTTCCACATTATTCACACAGGCAACAACTTAAACCAAGCCTTGATCACCTCTCATTTGGGAAACCTTCACAACCTCTTATTTGCTCATTTCCAGCTTCTCCAGACTCCAATCCATCTTTTTTCACAACTGTCAAAGTGATATCACTTAAATATACATCTGACCATGCGAGTCCTCTACTTAGCTAAAATCAGCGGCTTTTTATGCCCCTGTGATAAAATGTGAACTGAATAATTTTGCCTTAAAATTCTTGACTTCTACCTGCTCTTCTTGATTTATTGATGTATTATTCCCCTCCCAAAATCTGAAATGATTTTCTGGCTATTCCACACATGATACACAGCATCATAGCTTCCATTTCTGTGCATTCATATAGATCATCCCTCATGTCTCAAATGCTTTCCCTCCAAATCTTGACTTTAAAGAATGCCATACTTGTTTTAAGAGTCTACACAAAAATAACCTTTTCCAAAAATCACACTAATTTTAGTGATCAACTCATGAATGTTAGTGATCAACTCATGAAAAGTCTTTAATGAGCTGATCACTAAAATTAGTGTTCCTCTAGAAATATCTCATATAGAAAGCAAATTCTTTGAGATCAGCGCCTATTTCACCTATATATTTGTATCCTAAGTGGCTAGAAGACTGCTTGGTAAATATCAAAAGCTTAATGATTAGAATTATTCTTTTGAAAATAACTATACTTAATACCCATAATTTATATTAAGCATTTCTGTAGTACTTAGTGATTTGTAAAACTCTTGACTTATATCATTTGATAATAATAAAAAAATCCATAACAGATGCTTTTATTATCCTCGTTTTTCATACAAGGAAAGAAACAGAAGCTAAGTGGCTTGCCCATAATTAGCAAAAACCTGAAATAATACTCAAACTTGTTTATCCTGACTCCAAGTTCAGAAATCTCAATTGTGCCTCATCAGACTGATAGTCAAGTACATAAATTTTGGCTTTCCTGCACTGTGGCTGACACAAAAAAATATACTTACTAAATGACAACTATTGATGGAATGATTATTTACTAGTTATGTGAGTATAGGTAAATTATCTGGACCCTCTAAACCATGGGTTACCTACCTGTAAAGTGAAAAATTATCTCTCAGAGGTATAAAATTATAGGCTTTGCAAATTGGAAGTATCTTTAAGAGAAATATAATTCATAAACATTATTTCAAAATTCCCAAGTAGTTGGAAAACAACAACACTCCTGGGAAAGTCAGAAAGAAAGCAGCTACTGATGAGTTTTTCTCAAGATATTTCCTCATCCTCTGGGACTAGAAATGCTTGGGGGATGTGGCTGTCATTTGTCTGCCCATATTTGGAAAATTTCATAAGAGATGTCACATAAGAACTCCAGTGAGCCTAATGGGAGTAGGAGAACTTGGAGTAAGATCACTTCCCCTGAATCCAGTCTCCCATTATTCCCAATAATCTGTTTGTGTTTGAGAAAGTGTCCTAGAGAAGAAGCAGAACTTGAAGAACCAGGATCAGAGAGACAGAAAGGCTGGTTCTGAGGCTGGCCTGGAACCTCTCATTCTCAGCTAAGCCACAGTGGAAAAGGACTGAGTGGTGGTGTAAGTAGTTAGGACATCTGACTTTCCAAAGTTACCAACTGACTTTGAAGCTAGAGATCACCCTCAGGGATCAGATTTTTTTAGAACCTCAGTAACTTTAGAAATCAGCTATTTCATCCCCTTCATTTCTCGGAGCTGGAGGGATGATCAGATTCCTATTGCACTTTGTGGTCAGCAAATCATTTCACATATATTATCTTATTTAATCTACATAACAAGTCTGTAAAGTAGGAGTCATCATTCTTCCCATTTTATAGGTCAGGAAACTGAAGACAAACAGAGGTTAAAGGACTTGCCTAAGATCACTCAGCTAGTAAGTGTCTGAGGAAGAAATTGAACTCACCCCTCCCTGCATATCTTTTGTTTGATCCAAATATATCACCCAGATACAGGAAAATGATACAGTACAATTTCTCCAAACAGTTCATGCTACTACTATATAATGAGCCACATGAGATAAATCATCCTTGATTATTCCAAAAGTTCCTCCCTGCTCTTAATTGAATCTCTTGTGTCCTAATCTAGGCAAGACCTGACACTCAGCACTTCAAATACAAAGATAGAAAGCATATTTTCCTGGTTCTCAAGATATTTGTCTTCCCTTTAATAGGGAAGATCATCGCCATTAACAGAGAATAATATGAGGAAATAGTGAGTGATTGTGAACCAAAAGAGACATAGAGAGGGAAGTGGGGAGGGAATGGGGGGGGGAGACAGAGGCAAAGAGACAGAGCAAGAGAGGAAAATCAATATAAAAATTGAGGAAAATGCCTGTGGATTTCTGAAAGGGATGACTTCCAAGAGGATGCAGTTTTCCTCACTGAGGTGCTGAAGGAACAATTAGGAATCTGAAAGCGAAAATGAGGAAGTAGAGTACTCCAGAAGGGGGGAGGTTGTTCATATTCAGGGAGGATAGAATAAGGCAGGTTTGTTTTGGAGGTGAGCTGGCAGTCCATTTGGGCTGGTATGTAAAGGGCATGAAGAACAATAATGAGAAATGACCCATTGAAGGAAGTTGGAGTCAGGTTTATAAATATCCAGTGAAAGAGTTTGAGAGTATCAGGAGCAATAGAGAACTACTGGATATTCTAGAGAAGGACAGTGGCCTTGTGTGCTTGAGATAAGGTGTATTAGAAAAAGGATGGTAGAAGTAGGAGAATAATGGAAAGAGACAGAAAAGAAATATTGAGAGGCATTATAATTACCCAGACAAAGGGTGATGAGGGACTGAATGATCACAATGGCTATGTGACTAAAAAAAAACAGGATAGACACAAGAGCAGTTTTATAGAAAGAAAGGAGAAAACATGGCAACCCATTGGATGTGACTGATGAGGAAGTGGGAAGAGTAATATATGGCTCAGTTTTCAAGCCTAGGAAATGGAGGGCATTGAGATGCCAACAGAAGAAACAGGTAAGTTGAAAGGGGAGGTGGGTTTTTTAAGAGGCAGAACCCAGCTGGATTCAATCTTTCCCTTTCACAAGTCACTAATGAATCTCTCTGATCTTTCAGCTGGAGGATAAAAAAAAGAGTTGTGCTAGGGAACAGCAATAAAGAAAGACTAGCTATAGAAGGATAACATTTTGGCCATGGATATAGTGGTCAAGAGAGGGGTGGCCCAATGGTCAGACAATAGAAATGAGGTGGTAGTGGGGCATTGCTTAGAACACAATAATATGGTGATTTCTATAAGCAAGCACTGTAGAGATGTGACAGGTATTTGTATATCTTTGTCACATACGTAGTGGGGGCAGAGAGGGATGTGCAGCCACTGGGAAGGAAAAGAGCATGGGGAAGTTGAAGCTGAACTGGGTCTGGGTAAAGGGAAGAAGTAAGGAGATTGTGCCTCTTGTCTATAATCCCTATGAGAGATCATTGCAGGTTAATGGAACTCTTGGGCTCAGGAGTTCTGAGTCACAGTGGGGCTATAACCAATTGTGTTTGCCCTATAAGGCTAGCACCAGTATAATGACCCATGAGAAACAAAGGGCCACTAGGCTGCAAAAGGAGGGGTGGATGATCCCAAGTCAAAAATGGAATTACCAATGACACTGAGAGATAAGTGGCCACTGTACCTCCACTCTAGGAAAGATAAGGACACTTATTCTCCAAACAAACAAACAAAATAATGGCACTAGACTGGATGTAAGGAACTCTGGCTACTAGTTCTAGTCCTGCCAATGACTCAGAATTTGAGAATATTTTAACGAGACCTTAGAGAAATCATGGAAGCTCCTTGTGGGCTGTTTTCTTATCTATTAACACAAAATGACTTAGCTAGATGATCTCTAGTAAACTTTTTACTTCTCACAAATCTCACACTATTCTAAATCTATAAGGTTTCAGGATTCCTTCACTCAGAGCTTCCTGTTCTAAGCACCTTTCTAGTCTGCTCTTTGGGATCATTTGCCAGTTCTAATAACCAGTGATTCTCTGGATCTAAATAGCCAGAGCACTCATCTTTTCCACTCTCAGAAAAGAAAAATGTTACCAGGCTGACCCCAGGATGACCAGCATCACCAATACTAATGTTTGTCTCAGAGTTCTCTGAGATTTTTTTAAAATATCAAATCAGAAAGAGGTATACAGGTGGAATAATCAATAAGTGCTATAACTGATATCAGGAAATATTGAATTCAAAACTTGTCTCATATATGTGGGTTGAGACCCTAGACAAAACCTGTTTAATTTCCTATTCTGTAAAATGGAGTTAATAGTAACACCAATGTCTGAGGCAATTGTGAGAATTGAATTTAAAAATAAATTAATGTCAAGTGCTTCGTAAATAGATAAATATTATCTATTAAAATTATGATTTACACAGCCCAGTAATGGCTCTCTTCTAAACAGCATCATGGGAACTAGATACTTATTCCTTCCGTTCTGTCATTGTTGAGAACAAACACACCTGTACTCCTTGTGAAACTGTCTTTAAGCGACAGGTTAAAAGTCACAAGGAAAGCCATGACTCTTAAACTGTCTCAATATAAGATGATATTAGAAAACCAACCTCAGATGTGTGGGAGAAAATGTCAGAGCATCGTCAGACACAGTTACTCTGTTGGTTGATTTTGCTGAACTCCTTTCTTCTCTTTCTTTCTCGGTCTTTGTTGTAACAGATGGCTCCTTGAGTTGGGTAACGGGCAAGGATAAAGTCTGAAATAAAATTCAGAAAACAAAAAAACATTTCAATAAAATAATTTTAACTTCTTTATATTAAACTAAATGCCACTTCATTCTTAATTTAAATTCTCTTTGTATTCTTTATTTACAGATGATATAAAAGGCATGACCCAAGAAAATGGCATCAGAGTGACCGAGTTCATTCTACTGGGATTTGCAGTTCGACAAGAACTACAGTACATGCTCTTCCTGGTGTTTCTGGTCATCTACATGATATCTCTAGTGGGCAATGTTGGTATGATCCTGCTCATCAAGTGTGATGCTCGCCTTCACACTCCCATGTTTTTTTCCTCCAAAACTTGGCTTTTGTTGACCTCTGTTACACATCCGCTATCACTCCCAAGATGTTGGTCAACTTTCTGGTCACAGATAAATCCATCTCATTCTCAGAGTGTATGGTACAATTATGTTTATGGTGTATTTGCAGCAGTTGAATGTTACCTTTTGGCTACCATGGCTGTAGATCGTTATGTGGCCATCTGCAACCCACTTCATTACCAGTAATCATGTCCCTGAGAGTCTGCATCCAGTTGGTCACTGGATCCTATGTTATAGCTTCTGAGAATGCTACCACACACATGGGCTTTCTCCTTTCACTGTCTTTCTGCAATTCTCACAAAATCAATCACTTCTTTTGTGATTTGCCCCCAATCCTGGCCCTCTCCTGTTCTAATATTAATGTCAATGTCATGTTGTTGATTATTTTTGTGGGTTTTAACCTGGTAAGCACATTGCTGGTTGTGTTTCTCTCTTACATTTACATCCTGGCTGCCATCTTGAGGATGCCCTCTGCTGCAGGAAGACACAAAGCCTTCTCTACTTGTGCCTCCCACCTGACTGCTGTCACCATTTTCTATGGGACACTTTCTTACATGTATTTACAGCCTTCTTCCAGCGAATCACAAGAGAATGATAAAGTGGCCTCTGTGTTTTATGGCATTGTGATACCCATGCTGAACCCCCTGATCTATAGTCTGAGAAACAAAGAGGTGAAAAAAGCAGTGAAAGTGCTCATGAAAAGTTGTTCTTGAGTCAGTTCTTGCATTCCAATTCATAGAAACATTTCGTTTATTTTCTTTGATAGCTAGATGATGGATCAGTTCAGAGAGCATCCCATCTCATTGTTTTAGTATGTAAATAAGAAAAGAAGTATGGGGGATGTGACAAACTAGGGTTAAAATTTAGAAGCATATGTAGGGCAGCAGACATCTTTCTTTAATAGCCTTTAAAAGTTATCCACAATCATTCAACATCTTTAACCAGATTATAATGATATCATGAATGTTGTTAGTACTGGCAATAATGGTTGTAGTTTACAGTTTTTGTTAAATACTTTCATTATAACATGGTTAAGAGTCTTCGGGACCTATAATTTCCTTCATTTAAGGAATTCTATGCCTGAAAATGCTTCCATTGATTTTGAATTGTGCATATTAGCAACCTAAAATTCAGTCGTGACATAGTATTAGAGATTGACGGAAGAACTTTAAAACTCTTCACAACCTGCTGCAAATTGCAATTTCCAGACTTATTATACATTGTTCTTTATATCAACTCTGTGATTCAGACAGATTTTCCTTTTTGCTTTCATCACATATGATCTTCCATCTTTCCTTGGATGATACTCCTTGATATCTTACTCAACTGGAAAGCCCATTTATTCTTGTATATTTCACAATGTATATAAATATTTTAAAATCTGTTTTCTGTATTGTATATAATAAATGGATTTACTCATTTTTAATTATTTATAATGTTCATATATATGACCAATATTTATTGTGCAGAGACTAAGCTGAAAAGTTTATGTTAAGAGCTACTTCCTTCCCTCAAGAATAGTCTTGGGGCAGCTAGGTGGTGCATGGATAGAGCACCAGCCCTGAATTCAGGAGGACACGAGTTCAAATCTGATCTCAGACACTTAACACTTCCTAGCTGTGTGACCCTGGGCAAGTCACCTAACCCCAGCCTCAGGGGGGTGTGGTAGGAGTAGTCTTTGTTCTCAACCTACAGCCTAGAGATTTTCCTAAAGTACTAGAATGTCCATGACTACCCACTACTTGGTTTCTAGGGAATTTCTATTATTTTCATAATCAAATATAAATCCCTTTTTGGCAGTTAGAGCTTTTCACAACCCAGATCATTCCTATCTTTCTTTCATATTACTCCTCACCAAACACTCTATGGCCCAGCTATACAGACCTATTTCTTTGGCTTTACATGTAATGTTCCATCTCATTTCCAGTCCTTTGCCCTGGCTAACCCCTAATTGTAAATGTTCTCTCTCCTCCCCTCTACCTCTTGTTTCCCTGCTTTCTTCAACTCATAGCTCAATTACCATCTTCTACAGGTGACTTTTCAGTCTCCACATATGCTGATGGCTTCTTTTCTAAGGTTACCTTTCATCTACTCTGTGTAGATCTTGTATGAACTTACAAATACCAATAACTTGTTCCATTCACCTTGAGCTTTTCTTTTTCTTATGTATCTCTTACTAATTACCACATAGTGGAAGCTCACTTAATAATTGCTGAATTATGGATTTATTGATTAGACATTTTGAATTACATCTCTACTATTCCTCTTAAACTTAATATGTCCAAAAGAGAATTTTTGATTTTATTCACAAACAAATCCCTCTCCATATTTTCTTCTTTCTGTCAAGAATATCTCCAATCTTCCAATCACTAGTTTTCACATCCAGATCGTATTTCTCAAGAACTGATTCCTCATCATCTCATATCTTTGGAAATGAGGTGCTAATTCTTATACTTCCTATTTATAGAAATGTTATAGAACATATTTCACTTCTCCCCCTTCATCATTAATCACACAGGTACTCTTTTAATTCAAGACTTGATCACCTCTTTCTTGAGACACTGCCATGGCCTCATATTTACTCTGCTCATCTCAAAGTTCTCCTGACTCCAACATATCTTATTTATAACTACCGAAGTGATTTCACTTAAGTACATATCTGACCATGTGATTTCTCTAATCAGCTAAAACTAGGAGGTTTTTTGCTTAAAAGCAAAACTATGATGAAATATGAACTAGGTGATTTGACCTTAAAAGCCCTGTTCAATCTAGCTTCTACATGCTTTTCTAGACTTATTAATATTTTAGTCATGCCATTTCACAATCTGCAGTAACTTTCCGGCTATTCCACACATCACACAAAGCATCTTATCTTCCATTTCTGTGCATCCACATAGGATACCCATCATGCCTCAAATGCTCTCCTTTCATATCTCTACCTGAAAGTACTCCATACTTCCTTCAAGAGTCTTCTCATCTCCAAAAAGTCTTTCTTGAGTTATCAATCCAACCCATGCCTCAGATTGGGGCTTTCCTAGAAATTTCTCATATAAAATGCAAATTCTTAGAGAACAGGGCCTGTCTCATTTAAATATTTGTATTCCAAATGCCTAGAGGGATTCTTGGTCCATATCAAGGACTTAATTATAATTTTTATTAGCTAATTCATAGCCAACTTAATAACACAAATGTAATAAGACACATTTCACAATATTCCAAAATAATGATTAGCAAAATTTTCATCAATCTATAAGGAAGAGGGAGAGAAAGAAATACAGAGACAGACAGAGACAGAAAGAGACACACAGAGAGAAAGCAAGAGGGAAGGAGAGAGGGAGAGAAGAAAAGAGGGAGAAAGAGGACAGGGAGAGAAGGGGTTTGATGAGTATAGAGTTATTCTTTTGAAAATAATTATACTGAATACCTATAATATGATTTGTAAAGCACTTGACATAGTGTATCATTGATCCTCACAAAAACTGAGGCTGGGGTTAATTGACTTGCTCATAGCTACCAAGTATCTGAGATAGTATTCTCCACTGTGCCTCTTTAGGCTTATAGTAGTGTGAATGGACATAAATCTTGACTTTCCTGCAGAGTAGATGGCACAGAAGATGCCTATTAAACGACTGTTGATGGAGTGATTATTTGTGAGTTATGTGAGCATAGAAAATCACCTGGGTCCTCTGAACCACAGGATATCTAACAGCAAATTGAAAAATTACTTCTCAGAAGTATAAGATTTGCAAATTTTGAAGTATCTTTAAGAGAAATACAATTCATAAACATTACTACAAAATTCCCAAGAAATTGGACAACAAGAGTACTCCTGGGAAGTCAGACGGAAAGTAGCTACTAATGACTTTTTTTTTTTAATGATAATCCTCTGAGACTAGAAATGCCTAGAGGAGTAGGTGTTCATGCTATGTGGCTGTCATATGTGTGCCTACATTTGAAACACTTGACAAGTTGTCACATTAGGACTCCGGTGAGCCTAGAACTTGAGCGAGCAAGGGAATTGGAGTGACATTACTCTTCCCCCGAAGCCAATCTCCCATTATTCCCAATAATCTGTGTGTGTTTAAGAAAAATCTCTTAGGGAACAAGCAAAACTTAAAGGACCAGGGTCAGAGAAATAGAAGGGCTGGTTCTGAGGCTGGACAGGAACCTCTCACTCTCCGCAAAGCCACAGAGAAAAAGGACTAAGTGGTGGGGTGAGTAGGTAGGATATCTGAATTTCCAAAGTTACTGAATGACCTTCAGAAGGTAAAGATCATCCTCAGAAATCAGACCTCTTAACATTTAGATCTCAGAGATCAGAAGGTAGAGATCATCCTCAGAAATCAGACCTCTTAACATTTAGATCTCAGAGATCAGAAGGTAGAGATCATCCTCAGGAATCAGACCTCTTAACATTTAGATCTCAGAGATCAGAAGGTAGAGATCATCCTCAGGAATCAGACCTCTTAACATTTAGATCTCAGAGATCAGAAGGTAGAAATCATCCTCAGGAATCAGACCTCTTAACATTTAGATCTCAGAGATCAGAAGATAGAGATCATCCTCAGGAATCAGACCTCTTAACATTTAGATCTCAGAGATCAGAAGATAGAGATCATCCTCAGGAATCAGACCTCTTAACATTTAGATCTCAGAGATCAGCTACTTCATCCCCTTCATTTCTGGGGAGGAATGATGAAGGATTCCTACTGCTCTTTATGACCAGTAAATCACTTCACATATATTATTTCATTTGATCTACATAACAGCCCAAGAAGTTGAAGCCCATTGTTCTCCCCATTTTACAGGTGAGGAAGCTGAGAAAGAGTAGAAACTAAATGACTTGCCTAGCATCACTAAGCTAGTAAGTTTCTGAAGTAGAACTTGAGCTCAAATCTTTCTGACACTACTCCAATATTTAATCCACTATACCATCCAGATTTCTATAGGAAAACAAGTTTATCCACCCACTTCATGTCACAATCCAAGAGACAACTGCCCTTGATTATCCCTAAAGTTCCTCCCTGCACTTAATTGAGTCTCCTGTGTATTAATCTATGCAAGGGCTGGTGCTCAGGGCTTCAAATACAAAGATAGAAGAGACACTTTCCTGGTCCTCAAGATATTTTTTTTTCTGCTTTAACATTGAAGGAACAGGATATGCCATTAGCAGAGAAAAATGTGGAGAAATAGTAAGTGATGAGAATCAAAAAAGACATCAAGAGGAAAATCATATAGAAGAGGGAGATAGAGTCAGAGAGAGCAAGAGAGAAAAAAACAGTCATAACAGCCATAATAATTGAGAGAAATGCCTGTGAATTTCTGAAAAGGATAACTTCTAAGAAGATACAGTTTTCAGGGCAGCTAGGTGGCGCAGTGGATAGAGCACCAGCCTTGAATTCAGGAGGACCAGAGTTCAAATCTGGTCTCAGACACTTAACACTTCCTAGCTGTGTGATCCTGGGCAAGTCACTTAACACTAGCCTCAAAAAAAAAAAAAAAAAAAAAAGAAGAAGAAGAAGAAGATACGGTTTTCCTTATTGATGCATTGAACGAACAATTAGGAATCTGAAAGATAAGATCATGAAGTAGAGTACTCCAAAAAGGAAAAATATTCATATTCATATTCATATTCAGGGAGGTCAAAAAAGGGAAGACTTACTTTGGGGGTAAACTGGCGGTCCAGTTGGGCTGGTATGTAAAGGGCATCAAAAAGAATAAAGAAAAATGAGCCTTTGAAGGAAGTTAGAATCAGGTCCATAAATACCATAAATAGTATAATACTAATAATAATACTAATACTAATAATAATAATAATATTAATACTAATACTAATTATTTATTAATATATTAAATTATAGTATAAATTAATAATATAATTATAATATAATATATTATATAATATAATATAAATTATATATAATATAAATTATAAACTAATACTAATACTAATAATTAATACTAATAATAATAATAAGGAAGTTAGAATCAGGTCCATAAATACCATAAATAGGTCCATAAATAGTGAAAGTTTCCATGTTATATATACTATCAGGAGCAGGAGGGAACTATTGAAAATTCCAGAGAAGGACAGTGAGCTTGTGTGCCTGAGATATGATATTGGAAAATTTTAAAAGGGTAGTTGAAGCAGGAGGATAATGCAAAAACAGAGAATCATTAGAAGGCATTGTAATCACTCAGACATAGAGTGATGAGGGACTTAATGATCAGAATGGCTATGTGACTAAAAAGGATAGGATGGACACAAGAGCAGTTTTATAGGAAGAAATAATAGAACTTGGCAGCTTATTGGATGTGACTGATGAGGGAAGGAGAAGAGTAAATACATGGCTCAGGTATCAAGCCTAGGAGATGAAGAGCATTGAGATGCCACCAAAAAAAAAAAAAAAGTAAGTTAAAAGGAGAGATGGGTTTCATAAGAGGCAGAAGCAAGATGGATTCAAACTTTCCCTTTCATAACTCTAAATAATCTCTCATCTTTAAACTGGAGGATTCAAAAAAGAGTTGCAGTACTGAACAGCTATGAAGAAAAGTTATAGAAGGATGACATTCTGACCATGGGTATGTATAGTAGCCAAGAGAAGTAGCCAATGGCCAGACAATAGGAATGAGGCAATAGTGGGGCATTGATTGAAACACAAAGAGATGGTGATTTCTATAAGTAAAAAAAGAAAAGAAGAAGAAGAAGAAAGAAGAAGGAAGAAGAAGGAAGAAGAAGGAAGAAGAAGGAAGAAGAAGGAAGAAGAAGGAAGAAGAAGGAAGAAGAAGGAAGAAGAAGGAAGAAGGAAGAAGAAGGAAGAAGAAGGAAGAAGAAGGAAGAAGAAGGAAGAAGAAGGAAGAAGAAGGAAGAAGAAGGAAGAAGAAGGAAGAAGAAGGAAGAAGAAGGAAGAAGAAGGAAGAAGAAGGAAGAAGAAGGAAGAAGAAGGAAGAAGAAGGAAGAAGAAGGAAGAAGAAGAAGAAGAAGAAGAAAAAGAAGAAGAAGAAGAAGAAGAAGAAGAAGAAGAAGAAGAAGAAGAAGATACAGTTTTCCTTATTGATGCATTAAAGGAACAATTAGGAATCTGAAAGATAAGATAATGAAGTAAAGTACTCCAAAATTGAGATTGGATGTAAGGAATTCTGGCAATGAATTCTAGTCCTGCCAATTACTCAGTTTGAGACTATTTTAAAAGGACCTTAGAGAAATCATAGAAGCTCCTTGTGGTCTGTTTTCTCATCTATTAACACAAAAAGACTTAGCTAGGTGAACTCTAATCCACCTTTCCCTTCTGATGTTCTGAAGTTCTTCACAAGTCTCACACTCTTCTGTCTATAAGGTTCCAGGATTCCTTCATTCAGAGCTAACACTTCCTTTTCTGAGCACCCTTCTAGCTCGGACCTTTGGAATCATTTACCAGTTCTAACAAGCAATATCCCTGAATACTCATCTTTTTTACTCTGGGAAAAAAAATATCACAGGGTATTTCCAGGAGGATCAGCACCACCAATACTAATGTATGTCTTAGAGTTTTCTGAGATTTTTTAAAATATCAAGCAAGAAGGAGTTATCCAGGTATAATGAATAAATGCTAAACCTGAAATCAGGAAGTCTTGAGTTCAAATCTTGTCTCATACACATGGGGTGAGGCCCTGGCCAAAACCTTACCTTCTACCTGTCTAATTTCTTTTTCATCAAAATGGGGATAATTGTAAAATGTCTGAGGCAATTGTGAGGATTGAATGTAAAAATAAATTAGTGCAAAGTGTCTTTATGGTGCTAGGAAAAAAAGTTATCTGTTAATATTGTGATTTACACAGCCCAGCAAGGATTTTCTCCTCAGGACGGTACCAGGAAGACTAGATACTTATTCCTCCCATGCTGTTATTGCTGAGAATAAACATGACTACACTCCTCGTGAAAATGTCTTTAGGATACCAGCCTTGAATTCAGGAGGACCCGAGTTCAAATCTGGTCTCAGACACTTAACACTTCCTGGCTGTGTGACCCTGGGCAAGTCACTTAACCCCAGCCTCAGGGGGAAAAAAAAAAGAAAAAAAAAAGAAAATGTCTTTAGGAGGTAAGGTAAAAGTCACAGGGAAACCTATGTTTTGTATAATGTAAATTGCATCATGTAAATTAACCTTAGAAAACCAACTTCGGACACAGTTGCTATGTTTGTTGGCTTTTCTGAACTCTCTCCTCTTTCTTTTCTAGTCTTTATTTTAACAGATGGTTCCTTGGGTTGGGTAGTGGACAAGGATAAATTCAAAAATGAAAGTGATATGAAAACAAAAATATTTCAATAAAATGATTTTAAATGAACCTTCATTAAACTAAATTCTATTTTATTCCTAATTTGAAGTCACTAAAATCTCTTGGTCCTCCTTCCTATTTAGTTCACTTGCACTTGATATGAAAGCCATGATCCAAGGAAATGGCACCAGAGTGACTTTTATTCTATAGAGTTTATTCTATAGTGATTTGCTGTTTGATAAGAACCACAGTACATCCTCTTCCTGGTGTTTGGTCACCTATATGACATCTCTAGTGGGTAATCCTTATCATCACCTTCACACTCCCATGTATTTTTTTCCTCCAAAATTTGGTTTTCTTTGACCTCTGTTTTACATCTGTTATCACTCCCAAGATGTATTAGATCAGACACTAAACACTTCCTAGCTGTGTGACCCTGGGCAAGTCAATTAACATCAATTGCCTTGTCAAAAAGAGAGAGAGAGAGAGAGAGAGAGAGAGAGAGAGAGAGAGAGAGAGAGAGAGAGAGAGAGAGAGAGAGTGAGAGAGTGTTAAAAGGGGAGAAGTGGTTCATTCTTGGAAATAATTATACTTAATACTTATCATAATAAAATTAAGCATTTATGTAGCACTTTCTGATTTGCAAAGCATTTGACATGATATATTATTTGATCCTCCCCCAAAATCCATAAGATAGGTGCTATTAGCCTGATTTTGCAAACAAGGAAACTGAGGTTGTTAGCCATAGCTAGCAAGAATCTAAAGTAGGATTTGAACTGATTTATCTTGACACCAAATTCAGACCTCTTTCCATTGTTCCTCATGAGACTTCATACTCAAGTGAATAACACTTAAATCTTAATTTTGTTGCACAGTGGCTGATACATAGATAATCTTAAGTAAATGTCTGTTTTTAAAGCTTTTTATTTTCAAAATACATGCATAGATAATTTTCAACATTCACTGCTGTAGGGCAGCTAGGTGGCACAGTGGATAGAGCACCAGCCCTGAATTCAGGAAGACCTGAGTTCAAATGGTCTCAGACACTTAATACTTCCTAGCTGTGTGACCCTGGGCAAGTCACTTAACCCTATTTGCCTCCTGTGCTCCAAATTTTTTTTCTCCCTCCTTTCCTCCTATCTTTCACCTGGAAGGCAAGAAATCCAATCCAATGTCAAATATGTGCAATTTTTCTACACGTAACTCCATAATTATCATGCTGAACAAGAAAATCAGATCAAAAAGTGGAAAAATGAAAAAGAAAAAAGCAAGCAAGTAACAACAAAAAAGTGAAAATATTATTTTGTGATCCACATTCAGTGGTGCAGATAGGCCATTGGAACTGGCCTGAATCATCTCATTGTTGAAAAGCTACGTCCATCAGAATTGATCATTATATAATCTTGATGTTGGTATGTACAATATTCTCCTGGTGCTACTCACTTCACTTAGCATAAGTTCACATAAGTTTCTCCAGGACTTTCTGGAAATCAAATGCTGATCCTTTCTTATAGAGCAATAAAATTCCATAACTTATTTAGCCATTCTTCAGCTGATGGGCATCCATTCAGTTTCCAGTTCCTTGCCACTAAAAAGGGCTGCCACAAACATTTTTGCACATATGGGTCCTTTTCTCTTTTTATGATCTTTTTGGGATACAGACTAAGTAGAGACACTGCTGGAATAAAGGTTTGAAAGCACTTTGGACATGGATACATATTGCTCTTCAGAAGAGTTGGATCAGTTCATAACCTACCTACAATATATTAGTGTCCCACATCCCCTCTAATATTCATCATTATCTTTTCCTGTCATCTTAACCCATCTGACAGGAGTGTAGTAGTATCTCAGAGTTGTCTTAATTTGCATTTCTCTGATCAATAATGATTTAGAGAATTTTTTCATATGACTACAAATGGTTTTAATTTCTTCATCTGAAAATTATCTATACATATCTTTTGAGTAGTTATCATTTGAAGAATGGGTTGAATTCTTACAAATTTAAGTCAATTCTCTATGTATTTTAGAAATAAGGCCTTTATCAGAACCCTTGGATATAAAAAATTTTGCCAATTTATTGCTTTCCTTCTAATCTTGAATGCATTGGTTTTGTTTGTATAAAAACTTTTTAACTTAATATAATCAAAGTTATTCATTGTGCATATCATAATGTATTCTGGTTCTTCTTTGGCCACAAATTCCTTTCTTCACAGAGCTGACATGAGTCTGTAAGACTTGATTATTTACTAGTTATGTGAGAATAATTAAATCATCTAAGACCTCTGAACTATAGATTATCTATCTATGAAATGAAAAATAATAATAAGGGGCAGTTAGGTGGTGCAGTGGATAGAGCACCAGCCCTAAAGTCAGGAGGACTTGAGTTCAAGTCTGGTCTCAGACACTTAACTGTGTGACCCTGGGCAAGTCACTTAACACCAATTGCTTCAGGAAAAGAAAAGGAAAGGAAAGGGAAAAAAAGAAAAGAAAAGAAAAGAAAAAAAAAGAAAAGATGGAAGTGGATATCTTCAACATAAAGAAGATCCAATTCACTTCCAGTTGATCAATGATGGACAGAAATAACTACACCCAGAGAAGGAACACTGGGAAGTAAATGTAAACTGTTAGTACTACTGTCTATCTACCCAGGTTACTTATACCTTCGGAATCTAATACTTAACCTGCAACAAGAAAATGGGATTTACACACATATATTGTATCTAGGTTATACTGTAACACATGGAAAATGTATGGGATTGCCTGTCATCTAGGGGAGGGAATAAAGGGAGGGAGGGGAAAATTTGGAAAAATGAATATAAGGGATAATGTCATCAAAAAATTACTCATGCATATATACTGTCAAAAAAAATTATGATTATAAAATGGAAAGGAAAGGAAAAAGAAAAGGAGAAAAAGGAGAGGAGAGGAGAGGAGAGGAAAGACAAAAATAACAACTATAGTAGTAACTCAATATCAGAAGTCCAAAGATATAGGCAAATTTTAGAATAGCTAAGAATTATGAAACATAAACATTGCTGCAAACTTCCCAAATAATTAGAAAACAAAATCACTCCCGGAAAATCAAAAGGAAAGTAAATATGGGGGACTTTCTCATTGTCCTACACATCACTCATTGTATCTCATCTTCATTTCTGTGCATTTACATGGGTTACCTCTCATGCCTAGAATGCTCTCCCTCCATATCTCTACCTTAAGGAATCCCATAATTCCTTCAAGAGTCTACTCAAAAACATCCTTTTCAAAATGTCTTTCCTGACTTCTCTATTCCTCTCATGCCTCAGATTAGTGCTCTCCTAGAAAGATGTCAATTAGAATGCAAATTCTTTGAGAGAAGGGCCTATTTCACCTATCTATTTCCAAGTGCTCAGAGAGTGCTGGGTTTCTATCATAGGCTTAATTATTATTTTTGGATTACCTAATTCATAGATTACCCATTGACCAACTTTAATTTATACAAGTCTAATAATACACTTTTCAAGATATTCCAAGATGATAAATAGCAAAATTTCCACCAATCTATAAGGGGGAGGAAGGTAGGGATAGAGAGAGAAAGAAAGAGACAGAGAGACAAAGAGGTATTAGGATTACCAGGTGAGAACTCAGGTTGTCTGGACAGTGACAAGGTGAGAACTCAGGTTGTCTGGACAGTTCTCTGGTTCAGACCTTTGGTTCAGGCCTTTAAAGGGAGTTTACACCTTAGGAATTCTAAGAGGAGCAAGTTCATTGGTGGAAGTATTTCCCCATGCCCCATTGAGTTCTCACCTGCCTATTCTCTGGGAGGATAAAAGAAGGGCAGCATTGGCTCTGAGAGAACCGACTCTGGGATAGTTGTGACACCAGGCAGGCTGAAAGGAGACCAGTCTGATTTGAGGAAGGACAAGAGCTGGAGGAGATTCAGAGCTCCCAAGAAACCTGCGCACAGAGGAAAAGATTTTACAGATCTCCTCCCAGAGAAGGATCATGATCGAGCAGATGACCAGACCCTCACAATTCAAGAACACTACAGAGAGGGAATTTAAAATGGAGTGAGGGAGGAAAAGAAGAGGAATGGTAGAAGTGGAGTAGTTCTTTTGAAAATAATAATATTTATTTAATACCTAAAATGATTGCATTAATATTTCCGTAGCACTTTATGATTTGTAAAGCACTGGACATGTTGTTATCATTTAATCCTCACAAAAATTCCATGAGATAGATGCTTTTCTTAGCCTCATTTTTCACACAAGGAAACTGAGGCTGGGGTTAAGTGAACCATGGGAATCAAAAACCTGAGATAGTATTCAAACTTATTTGCCCTGATTCCAAGTTCATAGCTCTCTTCATTGTGCCTAAGCAGTCTTCCAGTCAAATGAATGGTACGTAATCTTGGCTTTCCTGCATAGTGACTACCACGTAGAAGATGCTTATTAAATGCCTGTTGATGGAGTGATTGATTATTAGTAGTTCTATGAACATAAATAAATCATCTGGGCCATCTGAATCAATTATCTACCTGTCAAGTGAAAAAATTATCTCTAATAGGTATAAAGTTATATGCTTTACAAATTTGGATTTATCTTTAAGAGAAATAAAATTTATAAACATTACTGCAAAATTCCCAAGTAATTGGAAAACAACAGCACTCCTGGGAAGTCAGAAGGAAAGGAGCTACTGATCATTTTTCTCATGATATTTCCTTGTCCTCTGGGATTAGAAATGCCTAAGGGAGAGGGTTCCCATGCTATGTTGCTGTCATATGTGTGCCCATATTTGGAACATTGACAAGATGTCACATAGGGACTCCAGTGAGCCTAAACCTGATGGGAGCAGGAAAATTTGGAGTGAGATTACTTTCCCTGAAGCCAATCGCCTATTATTCCCAATAATCTGTGTGAGTTTGAGAAAGTTCTCTTCTTAGAGAAGAAACAGAGCTTGGAGGACCAGGTCAGAGAGACAGAAAGGCTGGTTCTGAGGAAGGACTAGAACCTCTCACATTCAGCAAAGCCACGGTGAAAAAGGACTGAGTGGTGGGATGAGAAGGTAGGATATCTGACATAACAAAGTTACCGACTGAATTTCAGAAGGTAGAGATCACCCTCAGAGAACATTTAGAACCTCAGTAGCCTTAGAGATCATTAGCTCATCCCCTTCATTTCTGGGGAGGAATGATCAAGGATTCCTATTGCACTTTATGATCACTTCACATATAGGTGAAGCCATCATTCTTCCCATTTTACAAATGAAGAAACTGAGGAGAGGTTAAAGGACTTGACTAGGATCACACAGCTAGTAAGTGTCTAAGGTAGAACTTGAGCTCAAATCTTTTTGATACTAATCCAATATTTGTTCCACTATACCACCCTACAAATGGTAGTCTACAGGACTACCTGTAGTCTATGGGAAAATGATACATGATGTTTATCCATCAAATTCATGTTATGATTCATATATTGAGTCAATGAGAAGAATGTCCCTGATTAGCCCTAATATTTCTTCTTGCTATTAATTAAGTCTCCCATGTATTAATTGATGTAATACAAATACAAAGATAGAAAGAACATTTTCCTACTGCTCAAGATATTTGTCATCTACTCTAAAACAGGAAAGGATCACTGCCATGAACAGAGAATAATATGGAGAAGTAGTAAGTTATGAGAAGCAAAAAAAAAAAAAAAAAAAAAAAAACCAGAGAGAGGAAAATAGGGAGGAAAGGCTAGTATGTAGCATGTATAAAGAATAGTGAGAATTGAGTCTTTGAAGGAAGTTAGAACTCGGTTCTCAAATATCCAGTGAGTTTCCATATTATATATGTACAATTAGGAGCAATAGGGAAACATTGGATATTTTGAAGAACCACAGCAGTCTTGTATTGTTTGGAACTTTGTAAAGTGTGGTTGAATTAAGAAGACAGTGAAAAGAGAGAGAACCATTAGAAGGCAGTATGATAGCCAAGATCCAGGGGGGTGAAGGATTTAATAAATGACTAAAAAAATAAGATGGACATAAGAGCTGTTATATAGGAAGACTTGATTAAAAAATAAAACCTGTCAACCTATTGGATGTGACTGATGAGGAAAGGAGAAGAATAACATTGGACTCATGTTTAGCGCCTAGGTGATAGAGGGCATTGAGATACCACCAAAAGAAAAAGGTAAGTTGGAGGGAGAGATGGGTTTGATAAGAAGCAAAACCAAGATGGATTCAAACTTTTGCTTTTACAAATCTAACTACTCTCTCAGATTTTTAGCGTGGGGGGAAAAAAAGATCTGGGGTATGGATAATAATAAAGCAAAGAGTGATATACCGAGATTGGGCATAATGGCCAAAAGAAGGTCCAATAGTCAAACAATAAAGATGAGGTAAGAGTGAGTCATTTCTATTTTTCCTAGCTGTTCACAAGTGTCACACTACTTTAGGTTCAAGATTCCAGGATTCCTTCACTCAGAGCTAACACCTTGTTCTGAGCACCCTTCCACCTTTGAGCTCATTTTCCAGCTCTAATAACCAAAGATTCCTTGGATCTAAAAACCCCTTACCTTACTCGTCCATTACATACTCATCCCTTCCATCCCAGGCAAAGAAAACTGTTAGCAGAGCCTCTCCAGGATGACCAGCACCACCAATAGTAATGGTCTGTTTTAGAATACTCTGAGTTGTTTTTTTTTTAATCAAACAAGAAGGAGGCAAATGGAATGCTAAACCTAGAGTCAGGAAAAATTGAATTCAAAAATTGTCTCATATCTGGAGAAAGATCCTGGACAGAACATTTGCCCTCTACCTGCCTAATGGCCTCTTCCATAAAATGGGGGTAATAGTAATACCAATAAGCCCTGGAAATTGTGAGGGCTGAATTTAAAAATTAATATAATGTGTCTTGTAAACTTTCAGGTGCTAGTAAAATGGTATCTATTAATATTATGACTTTCCCAGTTCAGCAAGAATTTTCCCCTTCAGAGAAGCACCAGGGAGACTAAGATACTTATTCCTTTAATGCTGTCATTTCTGAGAACACACATTCCTTCATTCCTTGTGAAACTGTTTTTAAAAACCAGGTTAAAAGCTAAAAGGAAACCCATGCTCTTAAAAAGCCTCATCTGAAATAACCTTAGAAAAATCAGCCTCGGAGGGTAGTTGAAAATGTCAGAGCATCCTGAGACACAGGATGCTTTGGTTGGTTGGATGGTTGGTTTTAATGAACTCCTTTCTTTTTTTCTTGTTGTTGTTTTCAATCATTTTTACAAGAGATGGCTCCTTGGGTTGGGTAGTGGGCAAGGCTAAATTCAAAAATCAAAATTATGTGAAATCAAAAGCATTTCAATAAAATAAGCTTGTTAAAGAAAAACTTCCATCCTAAACTAAATTCTATTTCATTCCTAATTTTAGATCACTAAAACCTCTTGGTCATTCTCCATCTTTCATTTGCAGATGATATGAAAGCCATGACCCAAGAAAATGGCACCGAAGTGACCAAGTTCATTCTACTGGGATTTGCAGTTCAACAAGAACTGCAGTATATCCTGTTCCTGGTGTTTCTGGTCATCTACATGACATCTCTAGTGGGCAATGCTGGTATGATCCTGCTCATCAAGTGTGATGCTCGCCTTCACACTCCCATGTATTTTTTCCTCCAAAACTTGGCTTTTGTTGACCTCTGTTACACATCCGCTATCACTCCCAAGATGTTGGTCAACTTCCTGGTCTCAGCTAAATCCATCTCATTCTCAGGGTGTGTGACACAATTATATGTTTATGGTGTATTTGCCACAGTTGAATGTTACCTTCTGGCTGCCATGGCTGTAGATCGTTATGTGGCCATCTGCAACCCACTCCGTTATCCAATAGTCATGTCCCAGAGGGCCTGCATCCAGTTGGTCACTGGATCTTATGTCATGGGTTCCCTGAATACTACCACACATGTAGGCTTTCTCCTTTCTCTGTCTTTCTGCAAGTCTAACAAAATCAATCACTTCTTTTGTGACTTGCCCCCAATGCTGAGACTTTCCTGTTCTAATATTGATGTCAATATCATGTTGCTCCTGATTTTTGTGGGCTTTAATCTGATAGGCACATTTCTGGCTGTGTTCTTCTCCTACATTTACATCCTGGCGGCCATCTTGAGGATGCCCTCTAATTCAGGGAGGCACAAAGCCTTCTCTACTTGTGCCTCCCACATGGCTGCTGTCACCATGTTCTATGTAACAGCCTCTTATATGTATTTACAACCTTCTTCCAGAAATTCAGAAGAGAATGATAAAATAGCTTCTGTGTTTTATGGTATCTTAATACCCATGCTGAACCCCCTGATCTACAGTCTGAGAAACAAGGAAGTAAAAGAGGCAGTGAAAGCTCTTCTGAAAAGCTGTTTATGAGTCAGTTCTTATTCCAGTTCAAAGAAGCATTCAAACAAAGAGGGTCTCATTTATTTTCTTTAATAGCTAGATGTTGGATCAGTTCAGAGAACATCCCATCTCATTGCTTCAATATGTAAATAAGAGATCAATATGGAGAGTATGACAAACTACAGTTAAATTTTACAAATATATTTCCTCCTTGGGTATTCTTGATAATATTCTGCAATCTAACATAGATATCTCCACTTCTCTTTAAGTCACCCTTCCCTCTGATTCTTCAGAATTTTGGGGCTCCAAAATTTATTACCACTCATTACTCTTAACAGAATGTTTTCATTAAGAAGAAAAATATTTACACTGAGGCAATTTGAAATCATTAAAAATACGAGGCAGTTTTCCATAGGCATATAGACCATATTATTCCTCCCATTCAATTTTGGGCTCATTTGACTGTATATATATATATATATATATATATATATATATATATATATATATATATATATATATATATATATATATATATATATATATATATATATATATATATATATTAGTAATTTGTATTGATATATTAATTCATGGACTTGCAATACAAATATATGTCATTGTCTGAGTTATAAATATTTATATCACTCATTTAATTGGTCCTGTATAAATTGCTAAGGTGATCCTTTTTGAGTAGTCAATCAATTTTAATAAGTAGTTTTGATATAGTTGTGGAATCATTTCAGTCACATCCAACTCTTCATAACCCCATTTGAGTTTTCCTTAACAAGGTCACTAAAGTGGTTTGCTATTTCCTTCTCCAGTCTATTTTACAGAAGAATAACTGAGGCAGATAGGCTTAATTGACTCACCCAGGGTCACACAATTACTATATTAGGCCAGATTTGAATTCATGAAGATGAGTCTTCTTGCTATAAAGCCCTATGCTCTATTCAATGAGACACAGCTAGTCTAAACTATAGACTAGCAGGAAGACTTTGTAATTTACAGAGAATCCTTTTTTGACTCATTATTATGAAAGACATACTCAGCTATAATGATGGACAGCTTTTCAAAACATTTTCCTCCATATTGTGTGCCTGATTTAACTTTAATAACTAAAGAATGCTTTAACAAAATTAGCTCTGTGGTTGAGTTATCGAAGAATCTTGCATGATCTTTTCCTTTTTATGGAAGACAAGTGGGTGGCACTTACTTCCCCTTGAGCATCTTACATCTTATGAACACAAGTAATTCATTATTCAAGTCCCTTTTATTGCTTTTTGGAGAAATAACACTATTTGTCATTTATTGCAGTTATTTGATATTTTTCTCTCTTAAAGATATCTTGAAAGATAATTGCTGAGTACCTTAATAATTTGGTTTGTAAATTGGAGATTGGAATTCTTCAAGTCCAGATGTTCTTCCCAATCTTCCTAGTGTAATTTTTCCCCTGGTAAAAATAGCATTACATGTATGAACCTATTAGTATTCAAAGGTCATAATCACAGGTGATTACTTTGGAGTATTGGCAGTTCTACTTCATTTCCACCTTTAAAACAGAATCAAAATCTGACTTTTATATGCTCTTGTTGGAGTACATGGAGATCTGTTGGAGTACATGGAGATCTGTTGGAATACATGGGAGCCACCTGACAGTGGCTGCTGGAGATCCAACCCAGACCTGCAGAATGCATCTCCTCTTGTGAGAGGATAATACAAGGAGACTGAGAGGTCTTTAATCTGTAATCTGAGAGGTCTGTAATTGCTGAGAGGCAATTGCTATTCTCTGATCTCTCTGAGAGACCTTTGAGTTGTCTGATCTCTCTCCTCTTCCCTCTGCCTCCAATTTATCTCACTCTGTAACACCTGTCAGCAAAGGCTGCCTTGCAACTGCTTCAGATGTTATGATCTACAGCTGTGGAGGCTCTCGGAGAATTGACCTATCCCTTGACATGCTCTATTCTTCTGAACCAACTTGCTGCATCATTACCTAAACTTAACTGCCAAATTCAGTATCATTTTTGAAGGCTTCATTATCTCTGATCTCTCCCCACACACACTGTTGACCATCCCTCTTAGAAATTCTCTTTTTCTTTTACTTTAATATCTCTTCCCAGGTATTCCTTCTTCTTGGGTTTTTTTCCCAAATCATCCATCTCCTAACTGCAAACTTGGAGTGTTTTGAATCTCCATCCTGAGTACTTTTTTTTTCAAATGAGTTAACTTATTAAAATGCTTTTCAAACTTTAAACTGTCACATAAATGTGAGTGATTGCTAGTATTATTAATTTCTTAACTCTGCCCCCTCTCAAACCTATATTGCTTCAGAACTCAGATCAAATGACATTTTCCTTCATGATACTTTCCTTAATCCTCTACAGCTATTACTGATGATCTCTAACTTATCTAAATACTTCCTTTGGATTTATTTGTGTATTTATATGTTATGTTCTTCCAGAGGGTTAGATGCTCACTATGGCAAGGATGCTTTCATTATTGACTTTGGGTCTACTGTGCTTAACACAGTCGATTTCACATAGTATGGGGTTAATAAATATATGTTGAATTTGAAATTGCCAACATTATAAAGGTCACATCCACTGATGGATTGAGAGACTGTTACAAAAATCAGAAACTCACCCAACTTAGTTGGAAAAAAATCTACCAAAAATCTAAACATGTCTTATTTTGGGTTTTGCTAGAAGTTTTAAATTATCTATGATAGTTGCTTAGGTTTTCTTCAAAGTCAGTTTCTTGAAATTTGCTAACAGAATATCATCTGCCATTAGATAACTCAGTCACAGGCTAATTTAGAAAATAAGAAGGATTAAGTGAATATGCAACAGAAGATTTACATTGCTTATGCTTTTGCCATTGTCAAATCATATTTATATGTTCATAGGAAAATATTGGTCTCTACCGTAAGAGAAAAAAAGGGGGTTAGTAGAATTCACCTCTATGTTCTAGATTAAGAAAAAGTGAGTTTTCCTTAAAGAAATATGAAAAGAGGCACAGAGTACCATAGTGGGAAAAGAGATCCAAAAACTCAAGGAAGAAAATAACTCCTTAAAAACTAGAATTGTATAAGGGAAAGCTGATGACAGTATAAGACACCATGAAATAATAATAAAAAAAAAAATAAAAAATGGAAAAAAATTAAAAACTAGAAGAGAATATGAAACACCACCTTAGAAAAACAACTGATTTAGAAAATAGATTGAATGTATACAATATAAGAATTTTTGGACTACCTGAAAATTATAATAAAAAAGAGTAAAGATATAATATTGTAAAAAATTATTAAGGAAAATTGCCCTGATGTACTAAAACACAATTACTGTGTGAGGCCAGATTTGAATTCATGAAGATGAGTCTTTTTGATTTAAAGTACTAAAACAAGAAGGCAAAATAGAAATAGATAAAAATCTATCAAGCACCACTTGGCAGAGATCTCACAATCAAAATTCAGAGCAACATCATAGCCAACTTTTAAAATTTCCAGGTTAAGGAGAAAATATCGCAATCAACTAGAAAAAAATAATATTATAAAACTACAGTTGGGATAACAAAAGATTTAATAACTTCTACTTTAAAAGACAAAAGGGTTTGAAACATCATGTTTTGAAAAGCAAAAGAGCTCAATTTGTAATCAAAAATGACATTCAGGAAAGCTGAGCATAATTCTAAATAAAAATTATATTTAATAAATTGAAAGACTATGTTTAAAAGACCAGATCTCAATGGGAAATTTAACATAGTTTCAGGAGAAACAACATAAACATTAAAAACCAACTATAGGGGACTTAATAAGATTAAATTGTTTACTTCTTATATGAGAAAATGTTATCTGTACTCTTAAGGATATTATTATTGGGTAATTTGAAAGAGCATAAATAACAGAAAGCTTAGATTGAGTTAAGAATAGGGATTATTTTTTAAATAAAATTGAGTTGAGCACAAGGGGTGATTTTTAAAAATAAAATTGGGCACAGAAGTAAAATGAAGCACAAATGAGACATGAATGAAAAAATGAAAGTAGGTGGGGTTTAGGCTGGATTTTTATTCTTATCAGAACTAGGTTAAAGAGAGAATAACATAAAATGACTCAAAAGTTTCCTAAATTTAAAAAAATTAGGAGGGGAAGGGGACATAATAAAGGAAGAACTTTTAGAAGAGTATGTAGATCAAGAAGTAGGAGGGTAAGGGGGAAATGAGGAAGGCATTCTTTTAAAAAGTATGGATTAGGAAGGCAGTTGATAGGAGTAAATCAGATGTGTTAGCAGGGAAAGGGTAAAAAAGGAGAATGAGAAGAATAAAAAATAAATAGGATAGAGGGAAATATAAAGTAGTAATTATAAATTTTGGTGTGAGATGAACTCACTCATAAAATGAAAATAGCAGAATTAATTAAAATCAGAATCCAACAATATATTGTTTATATCATAACAATATAACAAAAATATTATTATATTCATAGATGCAGAAAAACTTTTGATGGAATACAAGACTCATCCCTGTTTAAACACACGCCCATGTGTGCATGCATACACACATACACACACACACACACACACACACACACACACACACACACGAAAGAAAAATAAATAGATTTTTTTCTTAGAATGATAAAAAGCATTTATCTAAAACCATCAGCAAGTATTATTAGTAATGGGGATAAGTCAGAAGCCTTTCAAGTAAGAACAGAAGGGAAAAAAGGATGCCCATTGTCACCATTATTATTTAATTTTATATTATATTTAATATTATATTATATTATTTAATTTTATATTATATTATATTTATATTATATTAATTTTATATTTAACTCTTAATACTTAAATTTGAAAACAACTATAATGATGATGATAATGGGAATTCTAGTCTAGGAGGCTGGCTCATCTCTAACTGGAGGAAAACAGATAATGATCCCTGTTCCTCCTCTGAGACCATAGATACTCAGGAGAATGCATCCCAAGTCCATGGCCTGACTAATGTATGTTCTGCATCAGGGGCACTGAAGGGATGTCATCTGAGATGCCAATCAGCCTGTCCCTGATATAAACAGGGAAATCCAAAGTGATATCATTTCCTCTAAAATGGATCCAATCACCCACTACTCTCAATGAGCAGTGACTATTCCAGTATCTCAAGAGAATAAGCCTGAGGGGCCAGTGTGAAGAGACAGAGAAGCTGGTGTAAGATTGAGTGGGAATTTCTTTCTCAGTAAAGTCACAATGAAAAAGGAGTATGTGCTGTATAATATATGAGCTCTAGGAATATAATCATCTGTCCTCCATTTTATTTTTATTTTTCATAATTGATTTTTTTGGCCTTGTATTTCCCCTTATGAATTTTATTAACATTTTACATCATCTTATCAGGTATGCTATTGGTATTTTGTTCAGTACAGCCTAACATTTTAATTTGAATTTGATAATTATACTCATCTTACTATATTAGCTCAACTTAACCATGAATATTGAATATCTAGCCATGTATTTAGTTCATTTATTTGGTTAAGATGATATCTAGTCAACTTTGTATCGATTCATTATGCATTGGTGGGCTACTTCCACAATATTGAAAATGTTGCTATATTAAGTATTATTTTTATCTGTTTTTTCTGAATATTGTTGATGACATATAAAAATACTGATTTTTTGTGATTAAAAAAGAATAAGGAGTATGAAATACTGCTGATGGAATGGATGAAATGGCAGGACTTTCCATATTCTGGAAAGATTGACTGACCCTCAAGAAAACAAATAGGCCCAGGTATCAAATGATCTAAGGAAAAGTTGTTTAGAAATTTTAAAATATTTTGCCAATATGTGATAGGATATATAAAGTGCTTTACAAAATTAAACTGCTTGATAAATGTCTGTCACAGGCACCATTGGGTTTAGAATTGGAAAGACCTTAGAAAACATTTAGAACAAATGGTACATTTCAAGATACTTAGACACAGAAAGTTAACTCAACACATATTATTCCAATATGTTATCAGGCACAGTACAAGACATGAGAAGACTATACATACAATATATACACACTTGTAGTAGAAGTAGTAGTTAAATACTACCTACTTCTATGGGTCAGCTAGATGATGTAGTAGATAGAACACTATATCTAGAGTCAGAAGGATATAAGTTCAAATCTGATCTCAGATGCTTGCTAGTTTTGTGACCCAGTCAAGTCACTTAACCCCGATTTATGCCAATTCTTCATCTGTAAAATGAGGACACACTAGAGAAAGAAATGGCAAGCCACCAATATTACTGTCAAGAAAACTCAGTGGACAAAGTCCACAGGGTCACATGGAATTAAGCATGACTGAACAACTTAAGACTACCACCTATTTCTGTAAATGGTATATCGCTATTGCCCACCTTCCCCTATCACGGGGCAGTTCTACCATTAATCAATTACATTTATTGGTATTTATTACATGGTATACTCGATAATAGTCATATAAACATTACTTACCAAAGGCAGGGAATGATGAAAAATTAAATGAGATCCAGGCAAAGAGCTGTAAAAGATAAAGAGGGCTAAGAACCTTTTTAGTTAGAAAGAACAGGGAAGAATTCATACTGAAGATGACACATCAGATGAATCTTGAAAGAAAATAAGACTTCAGAAAGATAACATAAATGAGGCACCTTCCGGGCACTAGACCTGGAATATGTGCATGGAGGCAAAAGAAAGAAGGTTGATTTGGGGAAAAACTAGCAATCCAGTCTTTCTACAATGTAAAATGTGTGAAAGGAAGTCCTGTGAAATAAAGATAAATCGGTAGAATAGAACCACTGGAGGCCCCTAAACATGCCAGGGTGTAGACTCAAGCAATCAGGAACCACTGAATGAACTTGAGAAGAGAAATAACACACTTAAACCTCTGCTTTGAACAAATTCCTTTGGCAGTGGCATAAAAGAATTGGAGAAGAGATCCACTGGACCAAGCAAATACTAATTAAGAAGCTATTTCAATAGAGCAGGCTAGAGAGAATGAGCTCCTGAACCAGGTCACTAGGTGATAAATGTAAATCAATGGAAGTGAATAAATGTAATTGATTAATGGTAGAACTGCCCCGTGATAGGGGAAGGTGGGCAATAGCAGACAGAAATCAATGGAGTTATGTATGAAAGTCAGCAGCAATATGTTTTGTTATGGCATGTCCCAAACCTGAATAATGAAAAGCTTTCCAATTATTTCTTTCCCTTAGATTATCGAGAGTATTTATAGTTGTTTTTATAAATCATTTTAGTGTATTGATAGGTTAAACCCCAGATAGCTAAGGGTTTTATGACACTGGAATAATCTTGTTTCTCCTCCTTTCAACATCCTTTACAGATATTTTAAGTGGAATTTCTCTTATTATTGTACATTTCTGGGTTTTGTGAGTATTGGTTAGTGTGTTCCTGGCTTTTGAGACATAATGAAAAAAAATTGTGAATTATGTTGTCTCTGACAAACCTTGCTAAAGCAATTAATTGTCTCATCTTGTTTTTAACCGATAGGATAACTCCTTGTCATCCCCAACTTGGCATATTTTTCTCTCCTTTATCAATGTTTATACTTGTACTTTTGTTCTCTTTCATGTTGTTAAAGATGGTATTCCTAGAACTATGTCAAATAATACTGGAGGAATTTTAATAAATCATTTAAGTATCATTTAAAATTTTACTAGATATTGTCCTGGAAACTGTGAAATAATAAATCCTGGTGATATAATCTCCTTTTTGCATGTATAGGAAACTAAGATTGTGAAAAGTTAAGTAATTTCCTATTGTCACATAGGTAAGAAATAGAAACTGACAATGGCTATAACAATCTAGGGTTTGACAAACCCAAAGGCCTCAGCTTTGGGGATAAGAATTCACTATTTGACAAAAACTGCTGGGAGAATTGGAAACTAGTATGGCAGAAAGTAGGCATTGACCCATACCTAATACCCTATAACAAGATAAGTTCAAAATGTGTTCATGATCTAGACATAAAGAATGAAATTATAAACAAATTAGAACATAGGATAATTTACCTCTCAGTTCTGCAGAGGAGGAAGCAGATCTTCTTTGTGACCAAAGAAGAACTAGAGATCATTACTGATCACAAAATAGACAATTTTTATTATATTAAGTTAAAAAGTTTTTGTACAAACAAAATTAATGCAGACAAGATTAGAAGGGAAGCAATAAACTGGGAAAACATTTTTACATTCAAAGGTTCTGATAAAGGCCTAATTTCTAAAATATAGAGAGAATTAACTCAAATTTATAAGAATTCAAGCCATTCTCCAATTGATAAATGATCAAAGGATATGAACAGACAATTTTCAAATGAAGAAATTGAAACTATTTATAGTCATATAAAAAGATGCTCTAAATCATTATTGATCAGAGAAATGCAAATTAAGACAACTCTGAGATACCAGTACACACTTCTCAGATTGGCTAAGATGACAGAAAAAGATAATGATGAATGTTGGAGGGGATATGGGAAAACTGGAACACTGATACATTTTTGGTAGAACTGTGAATGGATCCGACCATTTTGGAGAGCAATTTGGAACTATGCTCAAAAAGTTATCAAAAAACTGTTCATACGCTTTGATCCAGCAATGTTTCTACTGGGTTTATATCCCAAAGAGATCTGAAAGGAGGGAAAGGGACTCACATGTGCAAAAATGTTTCTGGCAGCCCTCTTTGTAGTGGCAAGAAACTGGAAACTGAGTGGATGCCCATCAATTGGAGAATGGCTGAATAAATTGTGGTATATGAATGTTATGGAATATTATTGTTCTGAAAGAAACGACCAGCAGAATGATTTCAGAAAAGCCTGGAGAAACTTACATGAATGATGCTGAGTGAAATAAGCAGGATCAGGAGATCAGTATATACTTCAACAACAATATTCTATGATGATCAATTCTGATGGACGTGGTCCTCTTCAACGAGATGAACCAAATCAGTTCCATTTGTTCAATAATGAATAGAACCAGATACACCCGTGAAAGAACTCTGGGAAATGAGTGTGAACCACTACATAGCATTTCCAGTCCATCTATTTTTGTCCGCCTACATTTTTGATTTCCTTCACAAGTTAAGTGTACAGTATTTCAAAGTCCAATTCTTCTTGTGTAGCAAAATAACTGTGTGGATATGTATACATATATTATATTTAACATATACTTTAACATATTTAACATGTATTGGTCTACCTGTCATCTAGGGGAAGGGAGGGGATAAAGAAGGGAAAAATTGGTTCTTATCTGTGGTAACCTTCTAAAACCAAACTCAGAAAATGAAAGAAGATATAGGAGCATGAAACAACAACAACAACAACAACAACAAAAATGATTCCATTCTAGGTCAATAATCTCCTTCTGATGCTTTTCTCTGTATTATTTTTCTTCTTCAGATGATATGAAAGACATGGCACAGAGTGACTGAATTCATTCTACTGGGATTTGCAGTTCGGCAAGAACTACAGTACATTCTCTTCCTGGTGTTTCTGGTCATCTATGTGATATCTTTAGTGGGCAATGTTGGGATGATTCTGCTCATCAAATGTCATTCCCGCCTTCACACACCCATGTATTTTTTTCTTCAACATTTGGCTTTTGTTGATCTTTGTTACACCTCTGCGATCACTCCCAAGATGTTACTGAACTTCCTGGTATCCAACAAATCTATCTCTTTCTCAGGGTGTCTATTGCAATTGTTGGTTTATGCCACATTTGCCACAATTGAATGTTACCTACTTTCTGCTATGGTCATAGATCGTTATGTGGCCATCTGTAACCCATTGCACTATGCAGTGGTCGTGTCCCGGAGGACATGCATTCAGCTACTCACTGGATCCTATTTCATGGGATCCCTGAATGCTTCTGTACATACGGGTTTTGCCGTTTCGTTGACCTTCTGCAATTCTAACACCATCAATCACTTCTTCGGTGATGTGCCCCCAATCCTGGCCCTTTCCTGTTCTACTATTGATATCAATGTCATGTTGTTAATAGTCTTTGTGGGTTTTAATCTGTCAAGCACCTTGCTAGTTGTGTTTCTCTCCTATGTTTATATCCTGGCTGCCATCTTAAGGATGCCCTCTGCTGCAGGAAGACACAAAGCCTTCTCCACTTGTGCCTCTCACCTGACAGCCGTCATTATTTCCTATGGGACACTCTCTTACATGTATTTACAGCCCTCTTCCAATGAATCCCAGGAGAATGATAAAGTGGCCTCCGTGTTTTATGGTATCGTGATACCCATGTTGAACCCTCTGATCTACAGTCTTCAGAATAAAGAAGTCAAAGAGGCCATGAAAGTTCTATTAAATAGTTGCTTATGAGTCAAGACTTGTATCCAAAGCATTGGTTCAGAAATGCATCTGAACAAAGGACACCCATACTTCCCTTCTTTGGCAGTCACATGGGATAGCAGAGAGAATTTTAGGCATGGAATCAGGCACCAATTAAGACATTTACTAGCTCTGTGACTCAGAACAAGTCACTTAGCTTCTCTTAGCCTCAGTTTCTCCATTTGTAAAAAAGGTATAATAATACCACCTATCTCCAAGGGTTGTTGTAAGGCCCAAATAAGATAATTTATATAAAACACTTTACAAACTTTAAATCACAATGTAAATGCTAGATGGTTATTTATTATTGTTGTTTTTCATTGAAATCTCAAATGAAAATTTTAAAAAGATATGTGGGGATATTAGAAATAGATATTAGAATAAATATAATAATAGACATTAGAAAGCCTTTTAATATTGTCTAAAATATATACTAACTTCTCCCCAAATTTAATTTAATAGTAATGTAATAATCACAAACCAAGTTTCCCAAAAGTTGTACTGCAGTTTTAAGCTACAATAACTTTAACTCATTAAGCTATAAATAGCCTTAAAGTACACTAAGTCTTTGGGAACAGTCCATAGAATACTTAGTGCTAAAGATGCATAGTGCTCTCATCCTTATGAGGATGAGAGTATTTGCTTGCATTTTACCAAAATACCTTCACATACATTATCTGAGTAGCTTGTCAGAAGAACCATCTTAAGTAGTAATAATATTATCCCCACTTTATAGAAAACTCAGAGTTATTGTGTCATAAAATGGTAAATCTAGAAAAGATATTAGTGAACTTTTAGTTCAAACCATCCCCATCAGACCAAAAAACACATAGGATCAATACAGGCAATGATTTGTCCAAAATTATACAGCTAGTTACCCAGAAAAGATTGATAGGCAGGCCAAAGAAAATAAAATACACTCTTATGATACCAACAGAATGGTTAAGAAGCCTTTATAAATTTAAAAAATATATATAATATCCCTATATCCAGGGTTCTCAACTAATTTTTTCACCAAGGACTTTTTTTGTAGGCTGGAGAAAGTTTTTAATACCTTTTCAGAATACAATTCTAGTATTTCATAATTGAATCAAATACATTTCAGATTAGTGAAGCTGAAGATGTAGGTTTTTCCCATCCAAGATTATATATCCTCTAATACTCTCCATAAGATGGTTTTGTGACCCCAAAATTAAAAATCTCTGTCCAGGAAAGGGACCTGTATGTGCAAGAATGTTTGTGGCAGCCCTCTTTGTGGTGGCTAGAAAATGGAAACTACGTGGATGCCCATCAATTGGAGAATGGCTGAATAAATTGTGGTACGTGAATAGCATGGAATATTATTGTTTTGTAAGAAATGACCAGCAGGATGATTTCAGAAAGGCCTGGAGAGACTTACATGAACTGATGCTGAGTGAAATGAGCAGGAGCAGAAGATCATTATACACTTCAACACCAATACTGTATGATGATCAATTCTGATGGACGTGGCCATCAATCTCCCACAATGAGATGAACCAAATCAGTTCCAATAGAGCAGTAATGAGCTGAACCAGCTACACCCAGCGAAAGAACTCTGGGAGGTGATTATGAACCACTACATAGAATTCCCAATCCCTCTATTTTTGTCCACCTGCATTTTGGATTTCCTTCACAGATTAATGGTACGCTATTTCAAAGTCCAATTCTTTTTGTTCAGCAAAACAACTGTTTGGTCATGTATAGAAATATTATATTTAATTTATATTCTAACATATTTAACATGTATTGGTCGACCTGCCATCTTGGGGGGGGGAGGAGGGGAAAAATTGGAAAAAAAAGTTTTGTCAATTGTCAACATTATAAAATTACTCATGCAAATATCTGGTAAATAAAAACTATTATTATTTTTAAAAAATCTGTGTCCTTTGTTAACTTACAGTCTAAAGAGACAATTATTCCATACCCCTGAATTATTGTCTGACTGTGAAAGAACATCCAAAAAGTCACAGTGGAGTAGAAGAAAGCATCAGATTCAACCACTTGTCCCCCTGCAGTAGGATGAAGAGTAGGACAGGCTGCTATATAGGTACTTATTGAATTGACTTAAACTGAAGAGTTTAGCAGAAGCTAGAATTCTGTCTGCCAATGTGCAGGGCCTCCAATAAACTACATAATTCTAACATATGGGGCTTTCCACTCCAATCTAGAGCAAACAGATCCTAAGGCTTCTTTTCATTTGGACTTCCCGAGAGGTGAATAGCTTTATTCTGCGTATACATTGACAATATTAACAAACTGAGAGTGTCACTCAGAAATAAGAGAAGGAACTGTTTTGAGCCCTCTCCACTCATGTAAATCTAGTCAATGGCTTCAAAATAAGACATGCACTGATTGAAACGCTTTGTGATCTGTTCATTAAAATCAATTGCCTAAAGATGTCTAATTCTCTTCTCTGGGGGGAGGGCCAGCAGTAGCCTCCTGCCAAAAATCCCACAATTCTTGCTCTTGTAGTAAGCAAAGAAATGTCTTGGCTGCTTATTGCAAATGGTACTAACCAGAGACAGGGGCAAAATACCCCCATATGCCACCCCCTCCAATAAAAGCCACTGACTTTTAGTATTTCACTAAAAGAGTTGACTGGGCCAAGCACACTCCATTCCCCTTCCATTCCATTTTAGGCAAAAAAAAAAAAAAAAATTAGAAAAGGTGCAGAAATCGTGTTGGGCTTAGAGTCATGAAGATTTGAAATCAAATTCTAACAGCCATTTTCTTAACTGTGTGACCTTGATCTAATACTTTCACCTTTCTAAACTTCAGTTCCCTTTCTATCAAATAGGGATAAAATAATATAACCCCTCTCACGGGGCTGTTGTAAGGATAAAAGAAAGGACATAGTTAATGTGTATCACAAACTTTTGAAGTGCTATATAACCACTGGATATTTGGGGGGAAGGACATGAAGGATAAAGTTCGGATTTAGAGAAGGCCCATAGAGGGATATAGTAGGTCACCAAGACCATGGGACATTAGCAACTTGGGTTGGGGACAGGACCAGAAGCAAACATAGGACATCTCCTGATACTGAAGATCTACTTCACAGATCTACTGATAGGGACCCAGAAAAGCAATCAGAGCAGGTCACAGAGGAGCTCACCTCTGTTTAAATCAAGTTGAGGAAGGAAATTTACCATCTGGTCATTTGCTATGTTATGTAATTATTCTTGTTCACTGGTTATTATATACAGCTATTTCTAGCTACCAAAGGAATTAAAGTACTATGGATTCCCTTTAAATTTTAGGTACCCTTGAGCCAAAGTCCTGCCCATTGTAATCATATGAGATAATTGCATCACAGATTGCAAATGATCCATAGTAACATTTACTTGTTCCCAGCTCAGCTACAACTTATCAATGACTCTACTTATATATCCACTGGAGAAAGGGGAAGATCAGAGAAAAAAAAGTCCCTTAGCATGTGCTCCATTCTCTAAGTCCCAAGAATCAGTTGTCTTTGTGGAAAAGCCAAAGAGAAAAATGACAATATTTCCTTAGCTGTTAAGATCTAAAAATAAAAGTAACTTGGAGCAATTAGAATAGGGTTCGCAGGAAAGAAAAAAAATGATAGTTGTTCCTTCTGAAGTCAGAGTCTCTTTAATTTCCAACATCCTAGGTAACATGTCCTGGAGGTGCCCAACTTCAACTCTTAAAGTCTCCATAGATTAAAAAAAAAAAGCATATCAAAGAGCTCATTTAAGATCTAGATGCAGGGGATTCCCTCTATTGGAGATCTGAGCAACCCCAGACAGAAGATCTTAAAAGTCCTGATCTCAACTAGTATTTATGTGAATACTTTTAAGTGTTATTGAACTTATCTGTGAGGCAGGGTACACTGGCATTTGGTAACTACAGGAGAATCCACTAGAATGAAGTATGATGTGCAGAACAAGAGAGAGAATAGATCCATTGAACTCAGAGTCATGGAAGCTTATCTTTGGAAGGAAATAAGCAAATTATAATTGATGAACAATCCCCTCTATATTATATCAGAGAAATGGTCATAAAGTCTAGACTTGATGTTTTCAAGGAAGGATACACATCACCTCCTAAACCAACCCCCTCCAACCTAAAAGAGCTCAGATTTATAGGATTTTTTTTTAACATCAAACAAAGTCCTAACTCTAGTTCTGCCCTCTGGGTATAAAGAGAACAACTTTTTTAAAAAACCTATTTTTGTTTTCCCCATCAAACATTCCTTCAAGCACTTTAGGTACTACTATATCTTAGGTCTGAAATGAAGATAACAAATTTTAGCATATGTCACAAGAATAATGAAAAGATCAAATGGGATCACATGTAGATGTATGAAGTGTTTCATCAACCACAAAATTGTTATTTCATCAATCATGCATAAAACATGCAACATGATGTCTGTTGAATACAAGGGGAATAAGAAGATCCCTTCTATCTCTGAGTGCTGATATTCTGTGATGATGTCCTAGATCAGGAAATTTTCATGTGATTTGTGTCAGTCACCTTAAGCATTCTGGTGGATTATGGATCCTTTCTTACAATGATTTTTAAAGCCATAAAATGCAATAGAAATTAAATATATTGGAATAAAGATATATATTTTCCCATGCAAGTTCAGAGACACTGGAAAATTTCTCTACCCAAAATAGAAACCTTGTTCTAGGAGTAGAGAAAACACCCGCACTGTCATTCTTGCACCACAAGAAGGTTGTGGAGGAAGATTCAAGTGGTAGAGAGCACACTGAAATTCATTCAATATTAAAACTATGCAGTGCAACTCAGTATTTCTTTGTTGATTCAGAAGGTACTTCAGGGCCTTGAGTTCAATGATTGCTGTTCTACAAATATATAGGTGTAAAAAGTGCTAGATAGCTTGTGTTCTTGGTGACCCAAGAAAATGTAGGTGCCTGTATGTAATTTAATCTCAGTGTTTGGGGAAGCTACAATGGGAATAAGAACATCCCTATTGGAGTTCTAGTATTCACTTCTGGGAGCAACATTTCAACATGGACAAACCCAAGTGGACTCTATTTGGAAGAGGGCAATGAAAATGATCAGGATCGTGCCATGAAAAGCAACTGTGGAAAATGGAGGTGGTTTATGGGGAGATTTTTTAGTTAAACGTGAAATCCTTTTAAACATATTTCTGTATTTGTCATGAAAGAAAGCTGTCTTTAAATTTTTGAAGAGTTGTATATAGAAGAGAAATTAGTTGTGTCCTTCTTGTTCCAAGGGGGTACAACTAGGAGCAATGAATTCATTGCAGGGAAGCATATTTAGACAAAATGAGCAAAGTTTTACTGACAATCAAATCTGTCCAAAAGCTGAATGGTCTGACTTGGAAGAAGACCTCTCATAGTCAGTCTCTAAACAAAGATGAAATGATTACTTGAATCTTCATTCTTTTCTCTAAGTTCTCTCCACTCTAACCACTATGTTTTTTGACCCCATTGGCAGCTAGATGGCACACCACATCTAGAGATGGGAAGACTGATCTTCCTGAGTTCAAATCTGGCTTCAGACCTTACCTTGTGATCCTAGACAAGTCATTTAATCCTGTTTACCTCATTTGTAAAATGAACTGGAGAAGGAATGCCACAGCACTCAATTATCTCAGCCAAGAAACCCCCAAATGGGATCATTGAGAGTTGGATGACAAACAATTGAACAACAAAAACCCACCTTTCCTTCTCTGCCTCATTTTCCGGGTCTTCATCTAGATCATGCTCTTTAACTGAAAGTGTCCTTTAGGGTCCTCTTCTACCTCTTCCTCACTTGGTAATCTCATTGGCTCTCATGGATTTAACTATTAGCTTTATGCTAATGATTCTCAAATCTACCTTTCTTGCTCTAATTTCTCCACTGACCACCAATTTTCATCCCCAATGGCCTTTCAGATATTTCAAATTCGATGTCCAGTAGGCATTTTAAACTCCGTATGTCCAAAATAGAACTTAATTCTCTTTCCCCTTAAAATCTCCTCCCTCCATTTTCCCTATTTTTTGTAGAGGGCAAAGGCATCACCCCCAGCCTCTTAGTTTCACAACCTAGAAGTTAGCTTGCAACCCTCACTATCTGTCCCCACCTTCGTGCCCACATCCAAGCTGTTGACAAGAACTGCCAATATCATCTTTGCAACTTCTTTCTAATGTGCTCTCTTCTCTCTTCTGACAGTATCACCCTTCTAGGTTCAGCCATTATCACCTCTCACCTTGATTATTACAATAATCTGCTGGTAGGTCTGCCTGATTTTAGTCTTTCCCCACTCTACTCCATTCAGGCATTAAAGTGATTTTCCTAAAACACAAATCTGATTGTGTCACCACACACACACACACACACACACACACACACACACACACACACACACACACACAAACACAATAAATAAAAGTATGAATGATTGAATTGCAATGACTTCTTATTGCCTCCAGGAGCAAATGCAAAATGTTCGGGTTGGCATTACACACCTATCCTATTCTAGCTGCCTACCTAGGTTGAGCAGGGGTTAGTTAGCGTGATTGCCTTAGACTTAGGAAGGCATCTTTCTGAATTTAAATCAGGCCTCAGATACTTGTTAGCTGTGTCTGAGTAAGTCAGTAACCCTGTATTTGCTTCAGTTTCCTCGTCTGTAAAATGAGTTGTAGAAGGAAATGGCAAACCACTCCAATATCTTTGCCAGGAAAACCCCAAATGGGATTACAAGAAGAGAGTCATGGCTGAAAAACAACAACAATCTTTCCACTCTTCTTACACTTTACTCCCTACCATTGACCTTGGCCTTCCAACTATTCCACAAACAAGATATTCCATCTCTCAACCTCAAGAATTTTCTCGGATTGTCCCCATACCTGGAATTCTCTCTCATCTACTCCATCTATTGACTTCTGGTTTCCTTTAAGACCCAACTAAAATCCCACCTCCTACAAGAAGTCTTCTTTGATCCTCTTAATTCTAGTGCCTTCACTCTAGTAATTATTCCCTTTTTATCCTGTATATAGCTTGCTTTGCATATATTTGTTCATATATTCTTGCCCTTGCTAGATTGTAAATTCTTTGGGGACAAGGATTGTCTTTTTGTCTCTCTTTGTATCCCCACTGCTTAGCACAGTGCCTGACACATAGTAGCCCTTAATTGTTTATTGAATTCAATTGGATAATTTTTCACTATTATCACTTAAATGTTTATTGAATTCAATTAGATAGATTTTTACTATTATTTTGATTTATGCTAATTATTATCAACTTATCTTTCTCATCTTTTTTCAATGGGCCTCAAATAGAAATGGTCACAGCGCAAGTAGCTCTCCTGCCAATATTTTTCTTCATTTAATGTTCCATTAACTAAGACAAAATAACTGCTTTTTGCCTCTGAATAAAAGAATGTATCTTCTGTAGGCTCAAAAAAGCATTTTTGGAAATTCCAGTTGTAGACTCAACAAGAGGGATGATATACTTCCCTATTTTGTCCCATTATGATTTTTATCTCCTTGAACTGGTCTTTATACTTTGAAAGCTTGACCTACTTATTATGTAATGATTAAAATGATGATAATCCCACAGAAGGATTTCTTGTTTACTGCAGAAAAAAAAAATGATTTATTGTTGATTTTTTTTTTTTGGTTTTTTGTTTTTTTTGAGATTAGATCTCCCTATTTTGCTTATCCTGGGAGTATCCTGGCCAATCACAGACCCAATATCACCACTGATCAGCCTCGGAGACCTGATCTATTCATTTCCAATCTTAATTAGTTTGTCCCTTCTTAAGCAGCCTTACTGGGCCCAGATCCAGGGGGCTCTAGATATTCATGCTATCCTTAGTTTGGACAGCCAATCAGCTCGGCCCACTGCAGTTTGAAACAATCCATCAGCCTCAACCTCCCCAATAGGAATGATCAGATCTATGCCATCATCCTAAGTATAACATCTGTTAAATACTTACATTATGGAGACCACTGTACTAAACTCAGCGGACACAATCCCCAAAATTAAACAGTACTTATTTTGAAGGATTTACATTCTCCAGAAGGTCAAAGCAATTGCAGAGCTAAATAAATACAAAATATATGCAAAGCAATTCTAGGAGGAGGTTTTCACTAACAACTGGGAGGATTAAGAAAGGCCACAGGGAGGAAATGACATTTGTTTGCTTTGAAAAAAGCCCAGGACTTGAGGCAGAGGAGATAAGGGCATATATTCTAGACCTAAGGGACCAAATACAGAAGACTGTTACCATTTGCATAGAATAGCTCTCAGACCAGTGTGAAGGAAATGGAGAACAATCTAAAGGTAGTGATGGGAAATGAGATTTCTTTTCCTAAAGATCAATAATCAAATACTGGAAGATTTTAAATACTGGAAGATTTTAAATGCCTGGGTAAGCATTCTGTATTATATCCTTGAAGTAATAGGGAGCCATTGAAAGTTTTTGATTCTTTCATATCTATTTTAGCAATAACATTTCGGCAGCTCTATGGGGAGAACAGTAAGGCTGATTTAGGCAAGAAATTAGGATGATCTTGAAGCAGTTGAGGCAAAGAATGATGAGGGCCTGAAATAGAGTAAAAGCTGTGTGAGTGAGGGAAGAGGGTGCATGGGACAGATGTTGTGGAGGTGGAATTGACAAGACTTGGCAAATGATCGGCTACAGGAGGGAGAGGGAGAGAAGAGTCAAGGATAGCACCTTTTGAGATATCTGAGAATCCAAATCAGTTTGGCTCTATTTCCCATTGACTTTTTCCAGTGTTCATTGTGGGTAGATCCAGAAATGATAATCTTTGTTATAAACATCTTGAGCAACAAAATATTAAATTGAGAAAGAAGGACTTTGCTCCAATTAAGCAGTGGCTTAAGTTGCACTGGGCCATGTACGAGGATATGTGTACCAGAGAGTCATAGAAAATCCCTTTCAATTCCAAGATGCTATGACTCTAAGGGTGGTTGAAAAGTTCGGGTGAGCTAATGCTAGCTCATGAGTAATCCATGTTCTGATATATTAATCCATGAGGATGCTAACTTGACATGGCTTCTACAGGACCATTACATTATATATATATATATATATATATATATATATATATATATATATATATATATATATATATATATATATATATATATATATATATATATATATATATATATATATATATATACATTATATATATATATACACACATTATATATGTATACACACATTATATATATACACACATTATATATATATATACACACATTATATATATATACACACATTATATATATATACACACATTATATATATACACATATATACACACATTATATATATATATACACATTATATATATATATATATATACACACATTATATATATACACACATTATATATATATATACACACATTATATATATATACACACACATTATATATATATATATATATATATACATACACATTATACACACACACACACACACACACACGTGTACATATATATATATATATATATATATATATATATATATATATATCTTTTTGGAAAGAAGAACAATAGAACCCATGATACTTACATGGTTCTTTGATTTGTTACCAGAGGCCTATTGGAGGGAATAAAGAAGGGCTCAGAATGTTGAGTTAAGAGTGCACTTACTGGCTATCTTAGGCAATGAGAGGATCCAATTCAGTTCCAATTGATCAGTGATGAACAGAACCTGCCACACCCAGTGAAAGAACACTGGGAAATGAATGTGGACTGCTTGCAGTTTTGTTTTTCTTCCCAGGTTATTTTTACCTGTATAAATCTGATTTTTCTTGTGCAACAAGAGAACTCTATAAATATATACACATATATTGTATTGAAGATATACTTTAACATGTTTAACATGTATGAGACTGCCTGCCATCTAGGGGAGAGGGTGGAGGGAAGGAGGGGAAATGTTGGAACAAGAGTGTTTGCAAAGGTCAATGTTGAAAAATGACCCATGCATGTGTTCTTTCAATAAAAAGCTATAATAAAAATTACATTAAATTAAATTAACAGGGATTTGGGAAAGAATTGGAAAATAAGATAAAATAAAACATGAAAAAAAAAAAAGAGAGAGTGCACTCACATGGTAATGCAGAGCCATCATTGCACAGCACCTTGAGGATCTTTGTTCCCAGGGCCTTAGGAAGCTTTCAAACAGTAAAATGCATAAAACCTACACAGGCCAGAGAAAAGTCCTAAAGGGAAAGACACCTTGGTGGTCAGATTCATCAAAGCTGCAATGTTCTACAAAGAGGGCTCACCTAATTCTGCTAAGACAATCCAAATATAAAATCACTACTTGACGGTGGGTCTGGGAACATCAACTCAAAGCATCTGGTTGTTCTTGATTTTATCCACTGCCTCCAGGTGGCTCTAGTGGGAAAGAGCATGGGATTCCTGTCTGTAGTTATGGTTTTCAGGTCCTGGCTTTCTGATTAGCATGAGTAGAATGAAAAACACTTATAATTGTCTGATGAATAATCATCAGTTGGTGATGTTTTGGGACATAGATTTCTGGGATTTTATTTTTGGAAAATTGGGGTTCATAGCTATTCTTGTTCCCACTCCATAAGAGGAATCTCAGTTATGCAAGGCAATTTTTTGTGCTAACTCCTTGACTCTAAGAGCATGAAATGTAGATGATGGGAATGAGAAATGACACTTCCCAGTGACTAAGAAATGACGTGGCATCTTGGTGATAATGCAGAAGAACCACGTGGAACTTTGCTTGTCTCATGACTTGTTTGTTAAAATGAGATAAATCAAAGCTGGTATCTCTGCTAAACCAGTGGATGATTTGGGAAACACCTGAGCTCAAAAGCTAGTTAAGCTTTAATAGTCAGCAGAAGCTACTGACTGCTTTCTTTCCAATGAATTGCTTTCCCAATCCCCATTTCTCATTGTTTTTCATTAATATCATTAGATTCTCCTCTTTAAAAAAAAAATCCAAGGACCACCAATCTTTGTCTGCTAGGATTAATGTTGATAAGGTTAGATATTTGAAGAGATATTTGTACCCATGTAGAGGGGAAATACATGAGCTTTGCCATGACTGAGGGAGGAAAAGCAGACCCTGATTCAAGAAGAAAGAGACAATATTAAAGGTGGCACAGTGGAAGAAAGGAGAGAATGCAGAGAAGACTTGAATTCAAATTTAACCTCAGACATGTTAGCCTTTTGACAATAGGCATGTCACTTAGCTAACTTCTTTCTGCCTGGCTTTGTCTTTTTCTCTATATAATAAAATGTATAGATATAGATATAGATATAGATAAATAGATGTATTATATATATATACAATATGTATAATACATATATACAATATATGTAGCTAGATAGAAATGTTATATTATATTTCATATATTATATATGTATATTATTAAACTTATGTATATATTTGTCAAATATATTGTATGGTCATATATATGTATATGCATGCATACATGTATACATATCCTTTATTATAAAAATTAACAAGCTCAGGAAAGTGGGATCTATGTTGCCTCGAGAACTAACCCCTGCAAACTAACCTACCAGAAATAAGGAAGTCTTTAAATATTCTTTAATAATAAATATTAAATAGTTAATATTTTAATTTAATAGTTAATTTAATAATAAATATTAAATAGATTAAAAAGGAAGTCCTTAAATATTCTTTAATAATAAATATTAAATATTCCTTAAATTCCTTATATTCCCTCCAACTAGAGGCTGAAGCTTCTACTCCTTAAAAGAGAAGGCAGGGGCATCTAGGTGGCGCAGTGGATAGAGCACCAGCCTTAAATTCAGGAGGACCTGAGTTCAAATCTGGTCTCAGACACTTAACACTTCCTAGCTGTGTGACCCTGGGCTAGTCACTTAACCCCAGCCTCAAAAAAAAAAAAAAAAAAAAAAAGAGAGAGAGAAGGTATATCCCTGAATTCTACAGTTGTTTTGGGGCACAATCAATAAGTCAAACATTCTGATCTCCCTTTTTTTTAATTTCTTACAGATAGACTGCTGGCAACAGCCTCAAAAGCCACTTAATCCCACTCCCTCCTTATATATACTCAGGAATGTTAAGGAACTTGCCCAAAGTCATAGAGACTGTAAGTCAGAAAAAAAAATTGACCTCAAGTCCTCAGATCCTAAAATCATTGCACTCTTTATTATGGCACAAAGAGAATAAATTCTAAACATTTAAACCATCACCAGTAAAAAGAAGTATTTTATCCCAGGTCTTCTGACTCCAGAACCTTACATTTTGGGATCTACCATTTGGAAACTCTTTTCTGAATCATATTTATCAGAAATTTGAGACTTGGAAGATACTTGTCCTCCAGATGCTTGCTGAGCCAAGAAAAGCCACCATTTCTATAAGCACTTTAAGGTTTATGAAGCATTTTTCTCCTAACAGTCCTATAAGGTCAATAAATAATGCAAATATATCCTTTTGCATGTGAGGAAACAGATACAAGAAGAGTCGCCCAAGGTCACATAATTAACCTTAAATCTAACACTGAAACCCTATCTTCAGACCCTAATTAGTGCTTTTGCCATTGTATCACACACACTCCCATTTGGTCCTCATCAAAGTCACCACTTTTATACTGGGTAATCAATGGAACTAGAAAAGTAACCTACAAATTGCTTTCTTGATTTTATTTTATTCTGCTCATATATCGACATCTAAACCTACCATCTAAATATTTGTCCATTTGTTCTGGTCAATCATATTAACTGGTCTTTTGAAAGAAAATCAATGTCTCATGAATTAAGAACAGTTGGATAAAAGATCCAAGATCTAAGAAACAGATCCACTGAAGGAAAGGTACGCCACATATAGCTTTCTTTGTGTGGATCTATGTTTCTTTTTTGAATCTATTTCTCTTTCTTGACATTTGATGCTTCACCATCACTAGAAAGTGATTTGGTTCTCCACGTGGGTTCTGGCACCTTGTAACAAGTTGGAAATGTGTGTACAGGCCCCATGTACTTGTGTGGGGACTAGCCTAGCTACATGCATAAAGACTCATCACCAAGGCACTGACTATCAGATAAGGGACTATTTGGGTAATGGTGATCTATGAAACGCCATGTAAAAGCTACAAAAGAATAAGGGTCTCTGTGGATGGAGCAAACAGCCATATGGAAGAAATCTTAGCCTTTTAAAGTGATGCAGGAATACTTATTTCCTATAGTTTTCAGAATGCAGGTAGAGATCCCCAAACTCGAAGTCCCACTAAAAAGGCAGACAGGCTCTTACTTGACCATAAGAACACTAATGGCGAAACTCAATGGACATTAAAGGAGGCAGATTCCCGTGGTTCTCTGTGAAGTGGGCAGGAGGCAGATGCTTCTGGTTCTCTGAGAGGTGGGCAAAAAGGATCTAAGGGAACACACAGAGAGATGAGGCAGAGGGCCCAAAGCAATCAACCTTTGAACAGATGAAGCTTTCTTACTGTCACAGCTGGAGCTCCCTTACTGGAACAACCAGAGAAAATGTTTGATGTTGTTATGACTAATTTATTAGAATTTTTTAATCCTTTTTAACTCTTGGTCAGAGCCAGAAGGGGAGAACTAGTGAGTGAGCAGATATGTTAATAACAAGATCCCATGAGACCTAGTGATAGCCAGAGTGCTCTAGGTTAGTCTGTCCTATCCCCAGATTGTCTCCAAGCCTTAAATAATCACCCTAGTTTAGACACCATCCCTCTTTCCATCAGTCTAATAGGATCATTCATCATACGGATTCCTATTTTAGTTTTAAACAAATGAATGTCCCTCCACCAATTTTTGTTCTTTCCTTAAAGGCATTAACTCAAGTATTGGTTCTGCAATCAGAGATTGATACTGATATGAAGATAAGTTACCTAATCAATGGTTTGTTTTCAGCAATGTTAGGTTTTAGTCATTGTTGGAAAATCAAAAGACTTTAAAACATAAAACAAAATATCAAAGATGGGAGGGACCTTAAAACATAAAGCATCAAGAGCTAGAGGAGATCTTAACAGAATAGTAGAGAATGAAAGGAGTTTGAAACACAGAAGGTCAGAACGAAATGGAAACTTACAAAATAGAATATTCTTAAAACATAGAATGAACTGAGAGGAATTTGGGAGTCATATTTTTTCAAAGCTTGACTAAAACATTTTTATTGAATATATCTGATATATGTATATATAAATACACATTTATATATTTAGGTATGATGTAGAACATGAAGACATTGATTGTTTCCCTTTTGTCTTTTCCTGGAACATATTTAATAAGTGCTCCTTAATTAACAGATTGATTAATTGTTCACAGATTGTTAGAGATGAATGGGACCTTAGAAGATTCAGTCCAAATATTCAGTTGGGAAAACTGAGGGCTCCTAAAAAGAATCACTATGTCTAAAGTCAGCCAAGTCATCCAAGAAAGAGAGAAAGAGAGAAAGAGAGAAAGAGAGGGAGAGAGAGAGAAAGAGAGATAGAGAAAGAGAGAGAGAAAAAAAAGAGAAAGAAAGAGAATGAGAGTGAGAGGAATAGAGAAAGAGAGAAAGAGGAAAAGAGAAAGACAGAGAGAAAGAGAGAAAAGAAAAGAAAAGAAAAGAAAAGAAAAGAAAAGAAAAGAAAAGAAAAGAAAAGAAAAGAAAAGAAAAGAAAAGAAAAGATCTACCTTCATAAAACATTCAATATTTTAGCCACTATAAAGAAGTCTTCACTTCCTGCAAAGCAGGGGTTCCTGCCAGAAAGGAAGGGTGCCCACAGTGACTAAATGGGCTAAGGTCACAGATACCAGGAAAAGAAAAGGTGCTGTTATCACCGTCTGTGACTTCTTTAATTTTTCATCAAAACTCTGTGTGCTTCCCTCTGAGTCTGAAATCCTCTGCTCTGGCTTATTCTAGGCCATTGGGCATTTAGGTCATTTCACAGCTGCTCCTATTCTGTGAAATATTAACTCCCTGGGTTCCCTTGGTCAAGAACTTCCATCATTAATCTCTTTCCCTGGTGTGGGATAAAGATCCAGCGGAGATAAACGTGACATTTTTTTGGCACTCAAAACTTGGAAGAACAGCAGCAGGTTTGCAGGCTTAAGGGCAGTCTTGGAGTCAGGGAAATTCACAGAATCTCAGAACTTGGAAAACCCAAAAGCAACCATTTAACTGAACTCTAATCAGAACCAGAATAACCTCTACAACATGTCCATCCAACAAGTGGTCATCCAAAGAGCTTCTTTTTACAAGTCTCAAGTGAAAAGAACCCTTTGCCTCTCAATGCCATCCATGTTACTTTGGAGTGCCTCTCATTCCAAGGAAGACTTGGGGATGGGTCTTGCCTCTGACACATACTAATTCTATGACCCTGAGCAAGTCACTTAATTTCTCACTCCTCCTAGAGGAACTCTAAGTCCGTGAGCTATGGTTAAGTTGCTGATCTGCATCAATGGAGGAAATGTCCTTGTGGAATTACCCTTAAAAACATAGAACTTGAGCCCAAAAAAAGTGCTTTGGGATGAGCAGGACTAGAGACTTCAATCCTGGAATCTTGAAGCTTAGATCCTGGAAAATGTCAGTCGTTTTTATGTTTATGGTGTTTACACGTGTGAAAAAATATTTTCCCACAAAATCCTTAGTTATCCAATTTTACAGTTAAGAAAACTGAGGTTCAATCCTCTTCATAGATATACACCAGCCAATTTAGCACAAATTTTGTATCATGATTGAATCCAAACAGCTCATTTTAACAGATGAAAAAAGAGGTCTGAAAAGAGGCCTAAATAAATACAGTGTGTGTGAGAATCATCACTTTGAGTCAATACCATTTCTGAGTTCAAGTTCTACCCCTGATATTTAGAGCCCTCATTTGTAAAATTGTGTCTCCAGAAGGCTGAGTTCTGAGTTCCAAATACCCTTCCTCAAATTTCTAAACATTTCTGGCTTTATTCTAAAATACTGCCCTTACCTCCAGGCCCTTGAATATCTCACTCTCTTCTCTGTGCATTAGAATGTAATTCTGTCTTGTGTGACAAGGATCCTCCCACTGGCAACTAAAATAAGACATCAAAGCCCTGCTTCATCAGGCACCTAATAATCACGAGGTGTTTGTTAGACTTTTTTATTCTGCATTGATTCAAATTTCTGATCCTAAAGGAAAGTTTCCAAATTCCAAATTTGCACTAGATGGTCCATTCCGACTCAGATGACCTATGCTCTTTTCAAAGGCCACTCTCAGTAGGGAACATTCTATGTTAAATTCAATTCAGTAGATCTTTATTAAGTGCCAATTGTATTCCAGGCACTGTGTGAGGCACTGATAATGAACAGGTGAAAAATAAAGTCTTTTTATGCTCTACTAAGAAAAAATAAAATTTGAACAAAGAGAAGCTTGACAATGTAATAATACCAATAATTAGTTCTTATGTCATTCTCTAAATTTAATAAAGCTTGACATATTGTCTTTATGGCCAATGCTCCCAAATTTTTAAACCATGGAGCCTTCATTCTCTCATCCTTCTTATAGATTCTGCTCTCTGCTCCTGAAACCCTGAGCTCTGATTGGTGAGTTTTCCTCTTATCCTTTCTAGAACCAGAACTTCATTTTGGTTCTTAGCCATTTCCAAGCCAGGCCATCCCATTAGTAGTTCCCACTTCCTTTCACCTTCTCCTATTAGAAGGAACACTGCCATGAGGCAGGGACCATTCTGTTTCATTGTATATTTTTTGTCCTAGGACTTAGTGAAGTGCCTGGATAACAGTGATCATTTAATACATGTTTTATAATTCACTTATCCATTCATTATCCTACATGAGCCTCACAATAACTATGATTTACGTGTATTTCATGTATTATTACCTTCATCACTCAGGATGAAACTGAGAATTAAAGAACTCATGGGATCATTGATGTAGAAGTGAAAGTTACTTAAGAGGGCATCTATTCCCATCTTCTCACATCCAAAAATGGCTCCTCCAGAGCCATTGGATTCCAGCAATAAGACATAAATCAGGGTGACTGGTGAGTGCCCTTGATGGAGTGTTGGTCTTTTTAAGGCTAAGCTAGGTCTTTCCCAAGTCTCATTTGTTTGAGGGAACACCCATTCAGTAATGAACTGGTAAGTAAAAATGGAGGCTAAAGATGGTCTAGTTTGCCATCCCTAAATAATCAGTTCAGGTAGAAAAGACCCTCAGAATTTCTGGCCAAAACAGAAATAATGCTTCTCCTACTGCTACTAAAGGACTTAGCAACTATACAAAAACCAACCATAATTCTAAAGACTCATAATAAAGCATATAATCCACCTCCATAGATTTAGAGTGCATATTGAATCATATTTTCTTCTCTTTCTTGTTGTTTCTTTTTCTTTCTTTCTTTTATGTAGCTAATTTGGGAATTTTGTTTTGCATAACTATACATGTTGTAATGGGTTTTGTTTTTTGTGTCTTTTCAGTGAATTGGAAAGGGAAGAGGAGAGAGGCAAATAGGAATTGAAAATAAAATTGAATTAAAAAAAAAAAAAAAAAAACATGGAGACTATGCTATCCATGCAGGATGGAGGCTGGGAGGATTAGAGATAGAGAGAATGTTATCATCCTTTTTAGTTCTCCAGTCCTTTGAACACATGACTCCCTCAGCAAGCATGATTCTAAAATCTTGAACTTTGAAGTAAAATATATCTGCAAATGGAAGTATAATCTCATGATTCTCATCCCCTAAGTTAATGAAGCCTTCCTTCTTCCTGTAGCTTCACCTGGGATGGACTTCCCTGGGATGCCCTGCTATGCAGGACTCTGTATTCAGAAACCTCAGAATACCTATAATCTTGAGTTCTGATTCCAGCTCTGCCATGAAGTAGCTGTGACTTGCCCCATCTCTTCCCTGAGCTTCTCTTCTTAGTTCCTTAAAGTAGTGATAATTATTCCTTCATGACCTGCCTTACCAGAATATTTAGAGGATTCAAAAAGGGAAAGCATTATATTATTACATGAGTTAATTCAATTGACTAATCCTTTTTAATGGGTGATAAGATAGAGTGATATGAATTTTTTTAAAAATTCATCTACAATCAACACTGTTTTAATATAAAAGAATGAATGGAAGGCAGCTAGGTGGCGCAGTGGATAGAGCACCAGTCCTGAATTCAGGAGGACCCGAGTTCAAATCTGGTTTCAGACACTTAACACTTCCTAGCTGTGTGACCCTGGGCAAGTCACTTAACCCCAGCCTCAGAAAAAAAAAAAAAAAAAAAAAAGAATGAATGGTGGATATCCAGGTGATGCAGCAGACCAGTGACAAAGGATCACAGAAGATTGTTGATGTCAGTTTGTCAAGAGCTAAAGTATTCAGCAGTGAAGAAAAAAAGACATCTCCCAAAAAGATAGACCTTTTAATCAACCTTATATCCCAGAATGGAGATTATCCTTTTGAATTTGAATTTTTAGACTGTGTGGGAAGATATGTCTCTCAGCAAGCCTGCATTCTGATCCATTTTAAAACATGCACTGGGATTGGCACAGAGCCAGAGACTTTGACACTGGTGGGAACAGCAGAATATGAGCCATCTCCTTGCTCTCCAACTCTGCCCCTATCCCTAGCACATAAAATGGATCCAGAGATGTAGGAAATTGTTAACACTGACAACCATTAAATAGAATTATCGGGGGAGAGAGGGGTATGAAATAAGATGTTAGACTAATCTAAGAAACCAGTCAATCCAAAGAGACACAGAGGATCAGAAGATTCAAAGGTGAAATGGGACTTAAGAAATCTTCAAATCCTTCATTTTATTGATAAGGAAACTGGGGCTGACAGACATTGAGTCACTTGTCCAAAGTCACAAAGACAGTGAATGTCAAGACTGAAATGTAAACCTAAATTTATTCAAAAATCAAGATTTGACCTTGTCATTCACCTTCTCAATAAATTCAAATAGCTTCTAGTCCTTTTTTCCTCTCTATTTAATTTTTTTAATTATAATATTTCTCCCTCAAGTTTAGAATCAAATATAAACTCCCCTATTTAAGTTTTAAGGCCCCTTAATAACTTGAATCAGTGAATATTTTTATTACTGGGGATACAAACCTAATGAATAAAACAATCGCAACTCACAAGGATCTTATCTCCTAATAGGAGAGGCTAAGAAAAGACACATTTACAGAGTATCCCAAAATTGACTAAGCTATTCAAAGTTGAAACTGGATTAAGGCTTGTGAGACATGGTGACTGTGTGTATGTGTACATACAAATACACATATAATGTATAGAAAATAAATGCACTAGGATATAGTATAACATATTTAATATGTATGAGAATACCTGCCATCTAGAGGAGGGGGTGGAGGGAGGGAGGGGAAAATTCAGAACAGAAGTGAGTGCAAGGGATAATGTTGTTAAAAAAAAATAATAATAATAACCTATGCATATGTACTGTCAAAAAAAATGTTATAATTATAAAATTAAAAATAAAAAAATCATGACTGAGTAGGAAAAGAAAAAAGAAAATAAATACAAAGCAGTTAAATACAAGGCACTTTAAGAAGACAGGCACTGGAAATTAGGAAATTGTAAAAAGCCTCAGAATATGGAAGTTACCTTGGGTTAGCTTGAGCTTAATCTTGAAAGAAAGGGGGATTCTTTCCAGGAGAAAGAGTGCATCCTAAGCATGTAAGATAGTGTAAACCTTCTAGATAGGAAAGTGTCAATTTTGAGGTGCACAGTGAAGGTCAGTTTGCTGGATCATAGTTTAGGAGGTAGAATAATGCACAACAATGATATCAGAAAGATAGCTCATGGTCTGGCTGATAAAGACTTTAAAACTTAAAAACAAAGTTTATATTTGATTCTAAAGGTGACTAGAGGGAAAATTTTCTAATTTTTAAAAAATAAAAAAAAATTAAATAAGTAAAAGGACTAGAAGCCACTTGGATTGTTGAGAAGATGAATGACAAGGTCAAATTTTGAAAAGAAAAATCATTCTAGCAGCAGTATGAAAAATGAAATAAGGAGAAAATTGAGAAAAAAAAACCAATCATAAGACTATTCTAGTAATATAAGGGAGAAGCAACAGGGGCCTAGACTAAGTGCTAGTTGTATGAGCAAGGGGAAGAGGTCAGATTTGAAAGTTATTGTGGTAGTAGAAATGGAAATTTGGCAAGTGATTTGATATTTGAAGTGAAGAAGAGTAAGGAATTGAAGATAATGCCAAGCTATGCACCTGGGAGACTGGAATAATAGTGGTGTCTAAAATAGAAATAGAGAGGTTTAGAAGGGAGGGTAAAAGAGCATTTTGTGATGGCAAAAAACAAAAATGAAACTCTGATTCCAAGTCCAGTTCTCAGTCCATTACACTACCTGGCTGCTTCTGAAACAAAATGGAAAATCAAAGTGTAAGCATATTTTCACAGGCCTTAAATGATCTTTTCTAAGAAGTTTATCTCGTTCTATAGACAATCAGGAGCCACTCGATGCTCTTGCACATGGCAAGAGATATGATAGTTTTATCTGATTGACATGATCTGTAACCCCTGATCAGTGTCAACATGATTGAGTGCTGATAAGATTATTTTAGCAGTTCTATAGAATATGGTTTAGAGAAGAGAGAGACTGAAGATAGAGATATTCATTGAGGAACCATTGCAATAATACAGAAAAAGTTAAGGGTCTGAACTGGAGGTAAGGGTTCCAGTATAAGGACAAAGGGGACCAGCATATTGTTATTTTTATAAACATTTTTAATTGAAGTATATTCCCATTTTATAGAAAAGGAAACTGAGCTTCAAAAGATTGTCTTTTCCATGGTTACGCCAGTCAAGCACCAAAAGTGGGATAAGAGGACTTTAGGTAGATAACTTCTGAGGTCCATTCAGTTTCTGGTATCCCAAGTTTAGTGGTTGCAAGATACAAAAAGAAAAAAAAAATCCACATAAATCATCAGCATTTTTATACATCACTAGCAAAATCCAACAGAGAGAGATACAAAGAGAAAACCCATTTAAAATAACTGTTGATAGTATAAAATATTTGGGAATTTATCTGCCAAAAGAAAGTCAAGAACTAAATTAGCAAAACTACAAAACTCTTTCTACACAAAGTCAGATCTAAAGAATTGGAAAAATAACAAGTGCTCTTAGATAGGTTGAGCTAATATAATATAGATGACAATTACTCCTTAAACGAATCTATTTATTTAGTGCTATACCAATCAAACTCCCAAAAAACTATTTTACTGACCTAGAAAAAATAACAACAAAATTTATCTAAAAGAACAAAAGGTCAGGAATTTCAAGGGAATTAATGGAAAAAAAGCAAATGAAGGTGGCCTAACTGTAGAAGATCTAAAACTATATTATAAAGCAGCAGTCATCAAAATCATTTGGTGCTGGTTAAGAAACAAAGTAGTTGATCAGTGGAATAGATTAGGTTCACAGGATAAAATAGTCAATGACTATAGTAATCTAGTGTTTGACAAACCCATAGACTCCAGCTTTTAGGATAAGAACTCACTATTTGGCAAAAATTGCTGGGAAAATTGGAAACTATTATGGCAGAAAGAAGGCATTGACCCACATCTAACTCCCTATACCAAGATAAGGTCAAAATGGGTTCATGATCTAAACATAAATAATAACATTATAAACAAATTAGAAGAACATAGTTTGCCTCTCAGCTCTGTGGAGGAAGAAGGAATTTGTGAGCAAAGAACTAGAGATCATTATTGTTCACAAAATAGATTATTTTGATAATATTAAGTTAAAAAGTTTTTGTATAAACAAAACTAATGCAGACACAAATAGAAGGAAAGCAATAAACTGGGAAAACATTTTTACATTAAAAGGTTCTGATAAAGGCCTCATTTTTAAAATAGAGAATATATAAAATATATATTATATAAAATATAGAGAATTGACTGAAATTTATAAGAATTCAAGCCATTCTCCAATTGATAAATGGTCAAAGGATATGAACAATTTTCAGATGAAGAAATTGAAACTATTTCTAGTTATATGAAAAGGTGCTTCAAATCACTATTGATCAGAAAAATGCAAACCAAGTTTAGTGGTCTTTCCCAGTTCTAATATCACATGAGTCTGTTATTTGATCCAATCCCACACAGAAGCTAATGAGAAATTGTTTCCAGTGTTGCAATCTACATTCCCATAAGCCCAATTAAATCTGCAAATAAATCTCTTAAGAATTCTATTTTCTATTTACTTTCTACTTGACTTCATTTCTGTGATTTCTCTACTAATCTTGACTACTTCATTTTCTTTTCTCTGTAAATTTAGTGATTGGTGGTTACCTTTAAATTAATGTCCTTCCTACTTTTCCTTATCTTTAGATTCTCCCCAGATAACTTATTCCCACTTTTAATACTAATAACAAAGCCTACTTTGGGAATTAATTTCCTGAGAATGAGTAATTAATCTTCTCTTCCCTGTTGTATTCCCAGATTAACCTCAATTCTTTCCCTATCATCCCATTTGAGTAAAAAGAAGTCATGAGTATTCCTGGGGTTTTTTTTTTTTTAGGTTTTCTTATAGTCTCTGTATTTTTTTTTCAATTAAGATTAGATAATTTGGAATTTCTTTTCTTATATTTCTATAAGGATTCAGTGAGAGAAAACAAGAAGTAGTGGGTAGAGGGCTGAGGGCTGACCTGAGAATTAAGAAGACTGAGGTTTAAGGCTTAGTAAATTTTAGAGGTATATAAAAATATAAATAGTTAACATTATAATCATTTTATTTAACATTTAATCATATTTTTAAATGGCCCTTGAAAGGCCTTTTACTTCTTTCTCCTTTACTAAAGTTATTTCCCTCTATCTAACTTTACACATTTATCCAGGTCCAATTCAAATGGCATACCCCCTGAAACTTTCTCTATTTTGCTACTACCTCCACCAGAATTGGGCAGCTAGGTGGTACAGTAGATGGTTTGCTAGGCCCAGAGTAACTAGACTAATCTTCCTGAGTTCAAACCTGGCCTCAGACACTTAGTAGCTGTATGACCACAGACAGTCACTTAACTGTTTGTCCTAACTTCCTCATCTGTAAAATAATCTGGAGAAGGAAATGGCAAACCACTCCAGTATTTTTGCCAAGAAGAGCAAAATGGGGTCACAAAGAGTTGGATATGACTGAAAAATAACTGACTATAACTCAAAAAAACTTTTCCTCCTAAGATACCATAACATTTTTTTACTTTTCCCATTATGTTTGGCACTAATGTCAAATGTTAGTTATCATTTGCTAAGTATTTGAGATATATAAATTCCCATAGTAGAAGTATTCATGTCCTTAAGTTTTAAGGCACCTTATAAATATTGATTATCATCCTCACATCTTCACTCTGCCTTGAATTGTATTTATATATCCACATCATGCTTCCATCTTAGAATGTCAGTTTCTTGGAATTATTGATCATTTTTGGTATGGTATTGAAAATTTTGCTCTTGAAGTCTTGAAATCAGAAATCAGGAGACCTGGCTTCCAACACATAATTGCTACATATTCCTTGGAAAAGTCACAGAAACACAGAATCTCAGAATTGGAAGAAACCTCAGAGAACTTCAAGTTTTAAATCTGTCCCTAGAAATTATGTCAGCAATATTATAGTATCAGAGACAAAAAGAGATAGGGTGCATTCAATTGTTTTCTTGGGTATGTCCAACCTGTTTGAGGTATTCTTAGCAAAGACACTAGAGTGGTTTGCCATTTTATTCTCATTTTAGTTGAAGAAACTGAGGCAAATAAGGTTAAGTAACTATCTCAGGGTCATACAACTAGTGTCTTAATACTAAATTTGAACACATTCATCACAAATTTGAAGAGATGACTTCATGACTCTGGGACTCCACACACCTCCTGGCTGCTCTGAAGATAGAGAACTAAGGGTCAATTTTATAGACAGAATCTTATAGTGGGATGCCTTAAATTCATTAGACCTGATCCCAAATTATTGGTTTGAATCTTAGTTTCCTCAACTATAAAATAAAAGAGTTAAGCTAAGAGCCTATGTTTCCTTCCAAATCTAAACTCCATGAAAAGGACTAAATGGGAAAAAAAGAAAGGCCAAAAGATTTAGATGTAATTTTTCTGAAACTCATTTCTCTTAACTCTACCTCCAAAGAAGAGGTGCCTCTACACATTTCTGCTTTGTTTTTTTTTTATCTGCTGTGGAGTGGAAAGCCAAATATCCAAGCCTGAATATGGGAGAGAAAAGAATTGTGAGTAAAATGAGTAAAAGGGAGTCCAAGTTAATGGCAGAAGGGACTTTCTCATGAGTAGAGTGCTTGGGTTTTCATCATGAACTCCATTTTGACTGCTCCTGACATTTTTTATTTCATTAAATAATAGCCTCATTGTTACAGAACTAAAAGGACACTTAACCAAAGCTATTGTGACCTTTTCTTGGGCACATTGGTGGTGAACAGCAGAGCTGGACCTCTGATGACAAATCTAGTACCTTTCACCAAATATTAACTAAGTACTTGAGTTCCTGTGGTGTGAATGGCAAGGTAGATTTGTCAATTCCATTTCTATGGGCTAAGGTGTGCTAACTCTGACTCTGGCGTGCTGTGGGGTGCTAACCCCAATCCTGGTAGGCTTAAATGTGCTGATCCCACCCTGGCACCTGGGACAGTATTAACCCCAACCCTGGTATGAGTAACCTATTAACCTTACCCTGACATGCTTAGGTAAAATGATCTTAATCCTGGTATGTTGTGCTACAATGAGGAAGCCTTATCCCTGGATTTATTTGGAAAGTAAAGAGAAGGAACAATATTAATGTGCAAATATACCCGAGGCATCTATAATGTACACCAATGAACTAAGATTTAAAAAGACAAGAATAAAAAGACTAATGGGGGCTACATTCTATAGTAAATATGGATTTTCTTTGGTACAGTCCTTTGGGCACATTCATATAGCGAACTGCCAAAAAGGACGCCTCCTTGGTTTGGAGTAACCTGATGCAAAGTAAAATGAGCAGAACCAGGAGATCATTATACACAGCAATAGACTATATGATGATCAATTCTGATGGATGTGGTTCTCAACACTGAGATGATTCAGATCAGTTTCACTTGTGTGGTAACGAAGAGAACGCCCAGAGAGAGAATTATGGGAAGAAAGTGTGGAACACAGCATAGCATTCTCACTCTCTCTGTTATTATTTGCTTCATTTGGTTTCTTTTTTCTCCATTTTTTTTCTTCCTTCTTTATCTGATTTTTCCTGCACAACTGAATGGCTGTGTGAATATGTATACACATATTGGATCTGGCATATATTTCAGCATATTTGGCATGTATTGGACTGCCTGCCGGGTAGAGAAGGGGATGGAGGAATAAGGGAAAAATTTGCAGCAGGGGATTTTTGCAGGGGTCAGTGTTGGAAAAATTACCTGTGCAAATGCTTTGTGAATAAAAAGCTTTAATAATAATAAGAAAAAAAAAAAAAAAAAGGAAGCTTCCTCTTAGCCACACTTCTGTGCAACAGAAGTGAACTTAGTCACCCAGGGCTTTAGTGACTTGCTAAAAGTCACTGAGTCCAAAGTGGGATTTGAATCCAAGTGTCTCTGACTCCAAGGTTACGCATCTCTCTAATTACTACACCAATGTTTTTCTTGCATATTAAATATGCAACAGATTTTAGAGAGAACCTAGTCTGAACTACACCTGTTCAGGAATCCTTTAATAAGAGGCCTCATAGGTGGCTATATGGTCTCTGCTTAGCAGCCTCCAACTATTGCTAGTAACATTTCACAAAAAAAGAATACTGGGCACATTGGACTTCTCCGTTGCCATCTACAGATAATATCATCCTCTCTTTCTCTCTGTCTTTTCAACTCGGCTTTTCATGTTACATTCTCTATTTAGATCCTAAGCTCTTTCAGAATAGAGACTGGTTTGCTTTTGTATTTCTACTTCGAACACTAAGTACTATACCTGACATGGTAATTTTTAAATTAATTCCTTATACTTCACTTATTCATCATTAAATAGAAGAATTTCAAGGAGAACTAAAGATGTGACTTTGGTTGCTCAGTTGAAAATTCTCCTTTCTTCCTCACATGGGGTATTTCCTTTTTGTTTTTGACTTTATTTGCATCCCAAACACAACATGGTAAGCACTTAGCAAATGTTTGCTGATTAATGGGTTCATTGAAAGAGTAATCTTTTACTTCATCCTTAACACAGACATATTTAATATGCAAGAAGAAGCCAAGTCAATTCAACAAGCATTCATTAAGAACCCACTATTTCCAAAGAATTTTGATAGGAGCTAGGAATACAAAGATTAAAACAACAAGGAATCTCTCCCTTCAAGGAGCTTATCTTGCAAAGCCTATGTCCTTGAAGATACAACAGCAGTAATAGCAATAGTAGTAGCAGCAGTCAATAGCAGCACTAACAGTAATAGCAACAAAAGTAGCAGTCAACAGCTATAGTAACATTAGTAGCAGTCAACAGCAGCAGTAACAGTAGTAATAGCAATCAAAAGTAGCAATCAATAGCTATAGTAACATTAGTAGCAGTCAACAGCAGCAGTAACAGTAGTAATAGCAATAAAAAGTAGCAATCAACAGCAGCAGTAACAGTAGTAATAGCCATCAAAAGTAGCAATCAACAGCAGCAGTAACATTAGTAGCAGTCAACATCAGTAGAGTAGTTGTAATAGCAATCAAAAGTAGCAATCAACAGCAACAGTAGCAGCAGCAGCAGTCAACAGCAGCAATGCTAATAGCAGCAGTAGCCTCTATAATAGCAACAGTCAATAGCAGTAGTAATAGTAATGACAGCAGTAGCAGCAGTCAACAGCAGCAATAGTAATAGTAGTAACAGCAGCAGACAACAGCTCTGTTAGTAATAGTAACAGCAGCAGTAATAGTAGTAGCAGCAGGAGCAGTAGTGATAGTAGTGGCAGCAGCAGCCAACAGCAGTAGTAGCAATAGCAACAATAATAGTAGCAGCAGCAGTCAACAACAGTAGTAGTAATAGTAGTAGTAGCAGCAGCAACAACAGTAATAGTAGTAACAGCACTCAACTACAGAATTGATAGTAGCAGCAGTAGTAACAGCAGTAGCCAAGTAGCAGCTGTCAACAGCAGAAAGAATAGTAGCAGGAACCTGAGTTCAAATCCAACTTGCCCTTTATCAACTGTGCCCTTCATGGAGGATAGAGCATTGAAGTAGATTCAGAATTAAACCTATCTTCAAATCCTATGTCAGATTCTAATTAGCAGTATGGCCTTAGACAAGTCATTTCACTAGAATGGGTTCAAATTTCCTCTTCTATAAAATAAAGGCGTTAGACTGAATAACCTCGAAGGTCCCTTCCAGCTCCTGAACTGTGATCCTTTGTGCAGAAGGCAAATTAATGGGACAGATAACATGTCTTCAGATAAGTAAATACAAGATAGTCTCAAGTTGGAGAAAGCACTAAAGATGAGAGATCTGGAAAGGTTGAGTAGGAGATAACATCTGAATTGTATGTCTTGAGAGAAGCTAAAGATTTTTGCCAGAGGAAAGATTTGAAGCCAGATCTCATCCAGAGTCCTGCAATCTTTCTCCAACAGCATACTGCTGATAAAGAATCCATCAGCCCAGGAGCTTCTTCCATCAAACCAGATCCTATCTCCTCCAACCTTAATCTATAGCTGATATAATCAGCTTCTGAGACCCAAAAAAACATGTCATTGCCTAGTGATCAGCCCTTTATCTATGAGTCTCTCTCAACACAACTTGGCTGTCATAGATTTGGATTTGGAAAGCACCTAAGAGAACAGCTAGCCCAACCCCTTCACTTTACAACAGAAAAAAACTGAGTTCTGGGGAGTTTAAGTAATTTTGCTGAGGTTACCCAGATATTTCTGAGCAGAGCTGTGCTTTGAATCCAATTCCTGAGACTGAATAATATCCTAGCTCCCCTGCAGGATCCATGAATGGAACTGTTCCTGAAGTCTTTTTAGTTTGAAAGATTGACAGAGTCTGAATTCCACTGAACTAGCCTCCAAGAATACAGAATGGCCTCTACACCTTGAAGAAGCATCAGATGAGAAGGAAGAGAAGGAGCAAGGAAGAAAAAGAGGAGGAGGAAGAGAAAAAAAGAGAAGGAAGAGGAGGAGAAGGAGGAGGTCACTTGGGGCTAGTTGAGACAGCTGATTGATTTTACAGACTAGCAAATAAAGCCATTCTCTTTTCAGCATCACTGGGAACCCAGGTGTGAGCTCTGCCTCTTGGGAAAGCATTAATTTCTTTACCAGGTGTCCTTGGCTGGGGATGATACAAGTATCAATGCTGGGTGGCCATCATCCAACATCAAACAATAGGGCAAAAATAACTACAAACTCCTGGTTCCTCTTCTTCCCTACCTAGTCATCTAGTTCAAATCTCCCAAATCCACACCCAAGAGCTTATAAGTTAAAAAGAAAGAAAGAAAGCAGGCTTTAATCAACTTTTGTTTTCAAGTTTAGCCAAATAAAGTATTAACTTTTAAGTATCAAATGGCTTCTTTCCTTGAAGAATATCCAATTAAATAGCAGCTGTGACATAGTGGAAAGAGTGCTGGATTTAGATTTAGGAGACCAGGCTCTACCACTTACTATCTGTGGGACTTTGAATAAGTCACTTTTTTCTAACCTCAGTTTCCCTATCTGAATAATGAGGGATATGTATTACATGTAGATAATCGATTCTCACATTCTATGGGAGTGTTCTGATGACAACAGAATTCCAAATTTCATTCAACAAATATTCATCTGGGATCTTGTGACTTTCCTTACCCACTTTATAAACTTTTAATTTCCAGGATATACAATAGGCATCTCCTTCCTACTGGGTTCCCTCAGATATTTTTTAGATATATGACCTTGGACATACATCTCTTTCAGTCTCAGTTTCTTCATCAGTAAAATGGGGATAATAATAAAAAATGAGAGAGAAATTAATAAATACTTGCTTTTTTATTGATCTATGAGCTAGACTTTGTGCTAAGCACTGAAGGTGCAAAGAAAAACAAAAACAGACTCTACTCTCAAGGAGACAGCATATATAAACCAGAACCTTCAAGACAAATGCAAAGAAAATGAAGATAACTATAGAGAAGATGGAATAATTTACACATCTTTAATGCACCAGGGAAATGTAGGTGGTTATTATCATGGTTCTTTTTAATGACACTCAGAATCATCTAACCTCAGGACTGAAAGGCACACTGGAAATCACCTGGTGGATCACCTATGGTGCTGGAACCACCTCAGTGGCCTCCCTAACAAAAGACAGATTAATTTCCTCCTGAACAATTACAGTGATGAAAGCTCAGAACTTAGAGGGGGGTCCTGTTCCATTACAGGCAGTTCTGATTCCTTGGAGGTTTTTCCTTACATCAAGCTAAAATCTGTCTCTGCAAAATTTCCACCCACCCTCCCAGTCTTGTTCTCTAAATCAAATGAAAAATATTTAATCCCTTTTCCATGCAAAATCCCTTCAAACATCTGAAAACTGCCATCATCCCCACCCCCATAACCTTCTCCAAATTAAACATATCTAGCTCCAAATTAAATATGTCTAGCTCTTTCCGCCTGTCTTCAATTGCTATCTTGTTGTTGTTGTTTTTTTAGTTGACTAAGGTTTCAATTATAGCTTGTGACCTATCACATATCACAATTTTCACTGAGGACAGGAAAGATGTCATCCTGAAATATTATGATAATGATTATCTACCTCTTTATTGAACACTTTAAAAGATAAGTTTCCTATTTCAAAGAACAGCTAGTCCCATTGTTCATTTAATTCTTTTTAATTAACAAGAATCTATTTTCCTTCCCACCTCCCTCATAAAAAAAAAAGAAAAACAAAATCCTTATAACAAATAATCATCATCAAACAAAACAAATTGGCCATGCCTAAAAGTATATGTCTCCTTCTGCTTGCTGAGTCCATCACCACTGAATCAGGAGATAGGTGTTACAATTGAATAAGAATTGTGGTTGGTTTTGTTTTGGTCAGAGTTCATCTTTCAAAGCTGTTTGTTTTTACAGTGTTCTTATTATGTAAATAGTTTTCCTAGTTCTAGTCACTTTTGGCTCCATCAATTTATTCAAGTCTTCTCTATTTTTTTTTCTAAAACTGTCCTTTTCATTGATTAAGAATTGTGTTTGGTTTTGTTTTGGTCAAAGTTCATCTTTCAAAGCTGTTTGTTTTTACAGTGTTCTTATTATGTAAATAGTTTTGTTAGTTCTATTCACTTTTGGCTCCATTAATTCATTCAAGTCTTCTCTATTTTTTTTTCTAAAACTGTCCTTTTCATCATTCCATTTTTGCTCACCATCCCCTGTTCTAGTTGGGGAGTGGGGTTACTTAAAATGAAACTGATGGAACTTGGACAATATGTAAGCCATAATCTCTTTTCCATTCACGATTGTAGGGGTAACTGGGAGCCCTAATAGAAAAGATGATGATGTTCAAATGTGTTACTGACAAATGTGATTATTAAACTCTCTCCTTTGAAGAATTTCAAGATTAGAATAAGCAGCAAATGGGTTTTTTTGTTTGTTTATTTTTTTGTGATGGCAAAGTATTGGAAATTGGGAGAATCCTCATCAACTAGGGAATGGCTGGACAAATTGTTGTTTTTGATTAGAATGGAATATTAATATACTACAAGAAATGAGAAGGTAGATTTTAGAAAAACCTAGAAAGACTTACATGAACTGATGCTGAGTAAAGTAAGCAAAATCAGAAAAACATTGTATACAGTAACAATATTCTGCAATGATCAAGTCTGATTGACTTGGCTCTACTCAGCCATATAATGATCCAAGACACTTCGAAAAGACTCATGACACAAAATGCTATCTACATCTAGAGAAAGATTGAAACACACTACTTTTACTTTTTTAGATTTTTTTGTATGTTTTCCCTTTTGTCTGTTTCTTCTATTATTACATGATTGTGGAAATAAATTTAAATAAATATAAATGTATAACCTTTGTCATCTTGGTGAAGGAACTTGGAGGAAGGGAAGAAAAAATTGGAATTCAAAATCTTATTAAAATTGAATGTTAAAAACTATTTTACATTTTGGAAAAATACTATTTATAAAAATAAAAATACCAAAAAAGAAAGGATGTGAAAAAAATTAAATAGCAATCTAAACAATTTCAGTACAACAGCCAGAAAATGATGAAGAACCAAATAAGCTTTGGAGATCTTTTCCACACTTGCAATCCTACAACTAGGGCATTTCAACCTTGGTTTTTGCCAAGTTTTCCTATCTGTTATATATTTACCACAAAGCTAAGTGAAGAGAACTAGAGAAAATCTCAAGAGGTTTTATTTCTCCTTTAGAAATTGAAAAAGGCAAAATTGAAGGAGGCATCTGTTGCAAGCTCCTGGAGCTTCAGGAAATGAAGACCAATAAAAGATGTTTCCTTAAAGCAGAAATATGGACTTGATGATGGTATATTATCTGAAGCAGAAGGAAGGAAACATGTGGTCATCATTTTCCTGGACATCTGATTTGAACTAATTAGCACTTTCACCCATAATTTAGACTTGGCCTCAGTTTTAATCTTTTGCCTGATCCTAGATGAACTGTATAATCCCCAAGGCCTCATAGATCATAGAATTTAAAGCTGGAAAAATACAGAGTCTAATTAATGGACTAGTCCAACTCATTCATTTTATAGAAGAAGGGAATAAGAACCATAGAGCTAAGATTTGCTCCAGAGCTCAGGTTCAAACTGAGTTTCTCTAACTCCACATATAGACCTTTTTCCACTATAAACATGCCGAACATTTATGTCTGAGGAGGTCTGGGTGATGAACAGCAATAGTACTATCAGATTGATAATACATTAGCATGCAGATTAAAGTGACTTACCCATGCCCTCTATAGTGATTCTGCTCCAACTTGTGTTGGCATTCATCATAGCAATGGTGAATAAGAATGGAATGAGCTGATCTTTTGGCTTAGGAACACCCTTTCCTTAGAGTTGTTCAAACAAAAAGTAGATAACCATAGTTTCATAAGATTTAGAATTAGAAGAGACTAGATGAATTGTCCAGCCTAATCCACCCATTTTAAAAATTCAGAAACTGAGGTCAAATTAAAATAAAAAATGATGCTCAATGGCAGCCCTTTTTGTAGTGGCTAGAAACTGGAAAATGAATGGATGCCCATCAATTGGAGAATGGTTGGGTAAATTATGGTATATGAATATTATTGCTCTGTAAGAAATGACAACAGGAGGAATACAGAGAGGCCTGGAGAGACTTACATCAACTGATGCTGAGTGAAATGAGCAGAACCAGGAAATCACTCTACACTTCAACAACAATACTGTATGAAGATGTATTCTCATGGACGTGGATATCTTCAATATAGAGAAGAGCTAATTTAGTTCCAAAATTGATCAATGATAAACAGAATCAGCTACACCCAGAGAAGGAACACTGGGAATTGAGTGTAAACTGTTTGCACTATTGTCTTTCTACCCAGGTTACTTTTACCTTCTGAATCCAACTCAAGAAATTTGGTTTTACACACATATATTGTATCTAGGATATACCATAACACATTTAACATATATGGGATGCCTGTCATCTAGGGGAGGGGAGTAAAGGGTGGAAGGGGAACATTCAGAAAAGAAGTGAGTACAAGGGATAATGTAAAAAAAAATTACCCATGCATATGTACTGTCAAAAAATTATAATTATAAAATTAATTTTTAAAAAATGATGCCCAACATCATAGTATATATCAAAGGAAGGAATCATATTCCAGGATTCTTGCCCCCAGAACTCCTTCCATTACCCAAGCCTATCTCTAATGAGGGACATGGTAGAAATCTCACACCAAATTGACTACCATAATATAAATGGGGAAATGAGAAATGCTGGAGGGGATATGGAAAAATAAGTATACACATGTATTGTTGGTGGACTTGTGAACTGCTCCAACCATTTTGAACAATTTGGAGCAATGCCTAACCCGTTATAAAGTTATATATGCTCTTTGGCATAGCAACACCAGTACTAGATCTGTATCCCAAAGACAGCAAAGAAGGGAAAAAAAGAACCCATATGTACAAAATATTTATAGCAGCTCTTTTTTTGTGGTGTCAAAGAATTGAAAACTGAGGGGACATAATAGAATACAGCTCAAATAACTGGGCTGAACTCAGTGATCTCGAGGGTATCTTCCAGATCTTTGGTTATAAGAGTATTGGATGGAAACCAGAGTGAAGGGGAGGTGTACAAGATCAAAGTAACTTGAAGGTCAAAGGACTAGAGAGGAGCCCTTGCCCACCCTCACACCAGTGGTTCAAAGTAGATCATTACTTTCTGGGTGACAATATCCTAGGATTGTCATTGCTTTCCACTGGCATTGGCCATATCAAGCACTGGTTATGTAATACTTGTGTGTATTACATAATATACATAATACCTTTGGTAAGGATGTCATGTAAAGCATACAAAAAATACTCTGAGATCTGTTGTGGACCATCATGCTTTTAAATAAATACCCAGTTTTCTTCAAGCAAAGCCTAATCAGCCATCCACTTACCCTCCTCCACAATGAGTCTCTAATCTTCTAAAACTTTTAGAATATAGAGAGGAAGAGGAAGAAACTGTAGAAATAGACTATGTTCATTCATTTTCTCCTTTAACTTCTCAAGCTGACATTGAACATCTTTGCCACTGGATCCAACCTTCCTTTCCAACCTTATCTCCCACTATGAGGCTCGACGAAACCTGTTTCAATCAGACTGCCTCTCGTTATCTCTTCAACATGCCATATCCATTCCTAACTTGGCTGGGAAACCAAAAAATGTATTCAGTCAATTTTTAAGGAAAGCTATAGCCAGAGTTTTCCAATTACATTTGGGAAAGTATAAATAATAATTTTGCTATTCATCCCTTATTTCAAAATTTCCTTTTGTCTTCCATTCATCTATGTCAATTAGAACCATCTCCATGGCTCCCTATAAGCCCTGTCTCCTCCTGGAAGGAGACCTCCTTCCTGCCTCCCATAGCCCTCTCTGTTTTTTTCTCCTCAATATTCCTGCTACTCTCTTATCTGCAGCACCTATAGAGTCTTAGCCTCAGAGTAACAGGGAAACTGAGGGGCCATGTAGCCCAACTCCCTCATTTTGAAGAGGAGAAACCTCAGAGGAGGAGCAATGACCCAAAATCACACAGGTGTTACATCATCAGTCCCTGGCACATAGTAAGCCATCTATGAATGTTACCTATTATAAAGGAAACAGAATAAGCAATTATTAAACACTTACTATGTATAAGAGACTGTAAGCAATTTACAAGTATATCTCCTTTGGTCTTAATAATAACACTGGAAGACAAGGGCCATTGCAATCTCCAATTTACAGTTGAGAAAGTGAAGAAAAATTCAAGCAATTTGCCAAGAGTCCCACAGTTATGGAGAGATTTAAATTGAAGAAGGATTTAAAAATCAATCAGAGGAGTTTGTCCTAATAAATTATATCCTAGACACAATAGGGAGCTCTTGAAGCTTCTTGAGGAGGAGTGTCAGAGTGGTAGATAAATAAGAAAGGAGAGAGACTAGAAATAAAAATTATTGCATGGCTCCAGGCAAAAGGTGATGGTTATCAAATGGGGACTTGAACTTGGGCCTTCGGCTTTAGGAATCTTCCCACCTCACCATGAGGTCTCCCCATTGTCCACTTCCTGTGTGCCTCAGGGGCCCAAAATATGGCAACCTAATGGTTCTCTGTTTCTCCATTTGGCATAGGTCAATGGCTTTGTCCTACATCTTAAGAGACAGTGAATAATTCTCTCTTTGTTTGCCAAAGCTGTTGCCTTCTGGATATTTATAGACCCTGCTCGTGTCCCTGCCGAGTCTCTTCTTCCAGCCTCTATTAAATTTAGCTCCTTTGTCTGCTCCCCCAGTCTTATCTGCTGATCCCTGCAAGGCTTTCTTTCCCCTGCTTTATTTTCACTCTGCATCTTCTTTCCTCTGCTGAGCCCTGCACAATCTATCCAAGTAGAAGGGAGTTTCTCCGGATGCTGTGATAGAATGCACTTCTAATCTTCTCTTAAGAACTGAAAGAACTTTCCTTTAGTCCCATAGTTCATAGCTGGACCTCTCCTTTGCTCGTAGGGTTGCAGCACTAAGGCAAGAAAGGACCCTCACAGTCCATCTAGTTCAGTACTCCCATTTTACATACAACTAATAGGTAACTGAGATAGGATTTGAACTCTGGTCTTCTTGATGCCAAATTCAGAGTTATTATCACTCCATTACTCTGGTAGTGAGTGTCAAAGATGGAATTCACATCCCAAATTTTCTGACTGCAAAACCAGTATCTTTTAAAGGGTTCCACACTGACTCCTTTCTTCAATTCCCTGAGAGTCTAATTTTTGCAGTACTTACTTTACTGGATGGAAAATTATTTACCAGCAGGCCTATTTTTGTTTCTTGGTGCCCAGCAGAGAGCTTTGCAAATAGTGAACATTTAAATAGGGCTTGTTTTTAAAATTTTGTGACCATATCATCTAACCACCTTACAGAAAAAGAAACTAAGAGAGACAGTGACTTTTTCTGTCATGATCCAAAGAGTTTATTCACATTTACAACTAGAAACAAAGTCTCTAAGTGCTCTTTTCTTAAACTCTGGCTCTTTCTCCCTCTAATCTTGTGCCTGGCAAATAGTAAGGGCTTAATAAGTGTTTTGCCTAATCTAATCCTTGAAAGAAAAATTAAACGTGATCAATTTCTAAAAGCTAAGGCTAAATGCATCCCAGACTTGTCAAGCTAAAAGCCCTTTATTTAGCCTTTGGCTTCATATCACTTTCCCTAGTCAGCACATCCCAGCCTGTGTTTTCTCTCCCCTCTCCAACTCCTGTCTAGCTTTGTCAGCTCCTGTTCCTTTTCTTCCAAATAGATACTGCTGCTTCTCATTTTGCCAAGACCAGTATTCCAAACTACATCTCCTGCTCTCTCTCCTGATCCTGCTCTTTCTCCTGATCTGTGTTCTGTGGGTTCTAGTCTGGACCCAGAAGAAGATCAGAACTCATAATAATCTATGATCTATGTGCTTCTGATTCTGTGCCTTTCCCTTTCTGGATATAGCTTCAATTCTCATATCACACCCCTTCTCTCTCTGGATTCCATCTCTTCTTTTTAGCTTGAGGCTAGCACAAGTGAGAGGAGAAAAAATAAGAGGAAGTTATAAGGTATTCTTGAAACTCATCACTTTTCCCAAGCTGAAAAGAGGAAGGAAGGAAGAGGGAGGGAAGGAGGGAAGGAGGAAAGGAAGAAAGGAGGAAATGAGGAAAGGAAGAAAGGAGGAAATGAGGAAAGGAAGAAAGGAGGAAATGAGGAAAGGAAGGAGGGAGGAAAGGAGGGAGGAAAGGAGGGAGAAAAGGAAGAAAGGAAGAAGGGAGGGAAGGAGGGAGAGAGGGGAGGAAGGAAGGAAGGAAGGAAGGAAGGAAGGAAGGAAGGAAGGAAGGAAGGAAGGAAGGAAGGAAGGAAGGAAGGAAGGAAGGAAGGAAGGAAGGAAGGAAGGAAGGAAGGAAGGAAGGAAGGAAGGAAGGAAGGAAGGAAGGAAGGAAGGAAGGAAGGAGGGAGGGAGGGAGGGGGGAAAGAGGGAAAGGAAAGCAAGAAGGAATTGGAGGAAGAAGAAAAGAATGAAGAGAAAAGGAGAGGAGAGATCATATGCACTCTCATATATAGAATATTGAACAGCTGTGGAAAAAGCAAATCCAAATAAGACAGTTTCTTCCTCATTCTCTCATTAGAAAAAAATAGCACTTTACCGTACTTACTATATAAGTGTAGCTTTATAGCTTTAAATAATATTGTCTTATCCATTCACTAGACCATAAGTTCTCTGGGAAAGGCCTGGGAATGAGTTTTACCTAAATTCTTACCCAGTGTCACAGCACTTAGTTGATTTATTATGGATTAAGTCCAATGATTACCCAAGACAAACTGAAGAGAAAAAATGATGTCTTAAAAGATTGAGCATAGAAAATGACTATAAAATATTTATAAATAGTGCAACATATCTTTCTTACCTGTATTATTATCTCCATTTTATAGATAAAGGCCCTGATGCTCAGGGAGATTACGTGATTTGTCAAGATCTTAGTTCAGAAAGAAGCAGGTCTTCAGCCTGTTATCTAAAAATACTTTCTGAGTGTTCCAAATCACTGCTGATCAGAGAAATGCAAATTAAGACAACTCTGAGATACCACTACACTCCTGTCAGATTGACTAAGATGACAGGAAAAGATAATGATGAATGCTGGAGGGGATGTGGGAAAACTGGGACACTGATGCATTGTTGGTGGAGTTGTGAAAGAATCCAGCCATTCTGGAGAGCAATTTGGAACTATGCCCAAAAAGTTATCAAACTGTGCATACCCTTTGATCCAGCATTGCTGTTATTGGGCTTATATCCCAAAGAAATACTAAAGAGCAGAAAGGGTCCTGTATGTGCCAAAATGTTTGTGGCAGCTCTTTTTGTAGTGGCTAGAAACTGGAAGATGAATGGATGTCCATCAACTGGAGAATGGTTGGGTAAATTATGGTATATGAAGGTTATGGAATATTATTGCTCTATAAGAAATGAGCAGCAGGATGAATTCAGAAAGGTTTGGAGAGACTTACATCAACTGATGCTGAGTGAAATGAACAAAACCAGAAGATCACTATACACTTCAACAATACTGTATGAAGATGTATTCTGATGGAAGTGGAAATCTTCAACATAAAGAAGATCCAACTCACTTCCAGTTGATCAATGATGGACAGAAACAACAACACCCAGAGAAGGAACACTGGGAAGTGAATGTAAATTGTTAGCACTACTGTCTGTCTACCCAGGTTACTTATACCTTTGGAAGCTAATACTTAATGTGCAACAAGAAAATTGGATTTAAACACATATATTTTATCTAGGTTATACTGTAACACATTTAACATGTATGAGATTGCCTGTCATCTAGGGGAGGGAGTAGAGGGAGGGAGGGGAAAATTTGGAAAAATGAATACAAGGGATAATGTTATTTTAAAAATTACTCATGCATATATACTGTCAAAAAATTTATAATTATAAAATTTTTAAAAATAATAAATAAAAAGAAAATGGGGGAAAAATAAAAAAATAAAAATAAAAATACTTTCTATCCAACAGGCAGGGGCATTGCAGACATGCTGCCAATAATGGCCGATAATAATTCTATTAGTGACCTCTAATTTATCCTGGTATATATCTCTTATTTGTGATAGTTGTTTGCATGTTGTCTCTAGCATTAGTCTCTGAGTTCTTTAAGCACGGGGACCACCTTTTGCCTTTCTTTGTAACCTAAGAGATTAGCACAGTACCTGGCTTAATATGTGCCCAATAGACTTGAATAAAGCAAGGAAGAGGCCATGGTATTTTCAGCATGCATTGGGATTCATCACCAAGATCTACTGTTCCCACTCTATCTCTCCAAAAAAACACAAAAGCCTCTTTCAAATTTTCTCTTCTTGATCTACTCAGCTCAGTCTTCAGATTCACAGAAAGCTAAGGTCATCACTTAGATGGATGTCCAAGATGTCCTGATGCTAAAGATACAAATTTCCAGGTTTGCAAGGTTCTGGTAGAATATTATCTTCCCCATCCCGAATGCCAAACACCCTAGAGTTCGGTCCACAATACAACATGATTCCCTGGTACTAGAGGTACCAGGGGAAAGGGTAACCAACCTAGAGCTCCCATTCTAATTGTTCCCTGAACTAGCTGAACAACCTTACTTAGACAAATCCCTTCATTTTGTTGGGTTTCCATTATTTTATAAAACCAGAGATTTCAATGATATAGTTTTTGTTTCCTTCCAGTTTTGACTTTCCATGTCCTAAGACCACTCTTACCTCTTGTTATGGGCCAGAACTCTGAACTTGAAACAAAGGATTCTTACAAGGTACGAAGTGAAATTGAGGAGACAATGGTTATCTAGTTTAATATGCTTCAGTATGATTGATTTAATCTTACAATAAATAATGGTTTCCTAGTGATATAATGATTGGTTTATACTCAATGTGGAGGATATAAGCCGGAGCCTCAGCTAGATTCATAGAAGCAGAGAAGACAAGAGAACTGGAGGCCGAAGCACAAGCCCTTGGACTTAGATTCATTCACTCCATCTCACAGCACCTTAGTGGCAGGCTCTCCTTCTTCATTTTCTCCACTGAAACCAAGACTCGGGAAGGCCTCTGAGAAAGCCCCAGACAAGGAGACAATAAAGGATTAGGACTTTAACACTTGGCTGTTCTCATGGTGATTACTGAACTGAAATGAAGGCTGCTCCCAGAGACCCCAAGAAAACCGAAAAGAGAACATTACAATCTCTGGCATTCTGTATTCTAAAGTCCCTCTCAGCTCTGATAAGGTCCCTCCCAGCTCTAACACAGTCTGAGGAACTTCTACAAAATCCTTCAGCCTTTTCAAGGCAGTTCCCAGATGAATGTCATACGTCGGCATAGCACAAGGGGGCAGTGTGGTCCCGCAATGTGTTTCTTTTTCATTCAAAAGTCTCACTAGCAATGGGAAAATTACCTTAAAAGTACAGAAAATCAAAATAGAAGGGCCACTGTTCCAGGGGAATTTTCCAGGATAACTGGATTTCCCCAAGACCCAAGGCCAGAAGTGGCTGCTGACTGTCTGACTTGTCAATCTTTCTAGCAGCTGAGTGACAGGAAGTTCAAGAGGAGTCTCCACTCCTTGTCTAACATCCTCTTCTCTCTATCTCTGTCCCTGTTTCATCGTCTCTCTTTTCAGACATTCTGATTCTCTCTCTCTTTTCTCTCTCTCCTCTCTCTCCTCTTTCTCTCTCCTCTCTCTCTCTCTCTCTCTCTCTCTCTTTCTCTTCTCTTCTCTCTCTCTCTCTCTCTCTCTCTCTCTCTCTCTCTCTCTCTCTCTCTCTCTCTCTCTCTCTGTCTTTCTGTCTCTCTCTCTCTTCTCTTCTCTTCTCTTCTCTTCTCTTCTCTTCTCTTCTCTCTCTCTCTCTCTCTCTCTCTCTCTCTCTCTCTCTCTCTCTCCTCTCTCTCTCTCTCTCACTCTCCTCTCTTCTCTTCTTTTCTCTCTCTCTCTCTCTCTCTCACTCTCTCTCTCTCCTTTCTCTCTCTCCTCTCTCTCTCTTTCTCTCCTCTCTCTCTCTTCTCTCTCTCCTTTCTCTCTCTCCTTTCTCTCTCTCTCTCTTCTCTCTCTCTCTCCTCTCTCTCTCTCTCTCTCTCTCTCTCTCTCTCTCTCTCTCTCTCTCTCCTCTCTCTCTCTCTCCTCTCTCTCTCTCTCCTCTCTCTCTTTCTCTCCTCTCTCTCTTCTCTCTCTCTTTTCTCTCTCTCCTTTCTCTTCTATCTCCTCTCTCTGTGTTTATGTATCTCTCCTATTCTGTCTTTCCCATATACAACACATACCACACCACATTCTACACACACACACACACACACACACACACACACACACACACACACACACACACTCCATTACTAAAAAGGGACTTTCATGTGACCCAAGCATCCCTCAGTCATTTGGATAAAAAAAAAAAGGGGGGGGGAGAAGGCTACTTTTGAAGGAGACCATTCAATTCTCCAACAGATTGGCAATTTTGTCAAGGTGTTTATTCCCTTCAGTGATACATATGGCTACCCATCCAAGCCTTCCTCTTCTCTATGATTCATCCATCTCCTCCTGCAAATTGGCCACAGAGGTCCACCCAACATATTAGAGGTTTTTCTTGATTTCTTGGGACACTCCCAGAATACCAAGGGGATCTGTAGCTATACATTTGTCATCTCTCCAACTTAGGCAATCTACTTTTTCAACTCTATATTTTACAACCAACAAGCTTTGTTGAATTCTCCTTTGAAGTCCTTTTTTTGCTAAATGTGCGTACACTCACACATGTTATGTGCCTTTCCATTGCTTTCTTAATGATATTTATTTTTTTAATTCATCAGAGACTGTAGCATCCTATGCCTTAAAGCCACACAGTTATAGCAGTAGGGTATTGATATTAGAAAAATATGTTTTTATTTCAAAGAGAGGTTTCGAGTCACTGAAGGAGCTTTGCATTATCCTGAAGGTAATTCATCCTTTTTTTTCTTTTCCCTGTTTAAATTATTTGTCCAAGAAAAAGCTCTAAAAGATGTCCAACTAACTACATGTCATAATCTGAACAATAGACATTTTTCATCCATTTGGTTTCTCCTGTGTAAATAGTTAAGTCAATTGCTCCTTAGAGGTTATAGTTATCAAAATGAAATAATATTTGTTCAGCATTCTGCAAACCTTAAAGGCTGTATATTAAGGTGTGCTGTTATTTTCATAAATTCTTGAAGGGTGTATGCAACAGAGAGGATTTATAAACAATAAATATCTTCCATATACAGAGTCCTGGGATGGATTCAAGGAGCTTACAATCTAATGTTGCTCATCCTTTGCTCTTAAAGAGGACCAATGACATCAGGAGGATGTCTTGACTTGTCAGTGATTTGGATTTAAGTGAGGCAGAACTGTACAAAGTCAGCACACTCACTCTCTTCTCCAGAATCCAGACAAAGATCAGGATGACTAGTGATGGCTCTAGATACAGTTGGCTTTTTTAAGCACAGGTCTTTCCCAGGTCTCAGTTTGTCTGAGACCACACCTAGTCAGTAATTAAAGGCTGCACAATCTAATGAAAGGGAGAACAAAGAAGAGGAAGATGTTTACTAAGGATAGGGCCAAGCAAAATATAACTAGAAACCTGAGATAGTAGAACAGGAAGATCGCTGGACTTGAAATCAAAGGGCTTGTTTCAAATCTCTGCCATTTACTGCCTGTGAGACTCTGTTAAATCATTTTACCTTTCTGGGCTTTCAGTTTCCTCACTATAATGTATTTGGTCTAGATGACCTCCCAGAAACTTGAACTCTAAACCTGTGAACCTCTGAGCATGCATCTGGGGAAAGGGAAGGACGGGAAAAGATTCATGGAGGAGTTAGCTCTGACTCATAACTCAAAGGAAGGGAGAGACTTCAACAGACAGAAATGAATAGGAAGTGGAGAATTAATTCAAGGCATGGGGGATGAACCAGAGAGTACTCAGAAGAGACCAAACAGGAGGGTGAAGACTTCATGGTCTTCTATTCCAATCCCCAATGTCAAAGGACACGAGGAGAAAATGGTAGGATAGATGTTTAAATCCAGATTCAGATCCAGCATGCATCCCATAATACTATGGTGTGAATTGAGGATGAGCTGAAGGTGTGTAAGCTGAAAGGCAGATTTGGAAGGGTATCATAATTGTCTTCCAGTTTTGGGAAAGCTGTCACATGAAAGAGAAATTTGACTTCTCCTGTTTGACCCCATGAGCAGAGTTAGGAACAAAAGGTAGGGCTACAAAGAGCAAAGCATTGGGGCAGTTAGGTGGTGCAGTGGGTAGAGCACCAGCCTTGAATTCAGGAGGACCTGAGTTCAAATCTGCTCTTAGACACGTAACAATTCCTAGCTGTGTGACCCTGGGCAAGTCACTTAACCCCAGCCTGGGGGGGGGGGGGAAGAGTAAAGCATTTAAAAAAAAAAAAAAAATACTTCCTAACAATTCCATGACAAAGCGGAATCACTCTTTTGGAGACATATTATACGTTCCTTCCTTCCCTGGGCATCTTCATAAAAAAATAGGTGCCCATTTGTTTGTTACTTTTTTTTTTTTTTTTTTTTAGAGTATCTAATGGATGTAAAAGGGAAAGATGGACCTTGAGCTAGGAAGTGAGTCCTGAATTTACAGACAGGCAAGTTAATTCAAGAGCCAACTGCCAGGTTCATATGACATTCAAGACCACAAATTAGACCCTGTGGAGGATACCAATATAAATGAAATGTGGGCTTTGCCCTGATCTCATAGCTTCCTTCAAAGTGAGCTAGTGTAGACTAGCTCAAAATTGTAATCACCACTAGATGGCTGCAAGAAGAAACCTTGCTAGCTTGCATTCTGCCTCTATCCTACCTCTCTTCATTCCCAATCTCTCTTCTTATCTCCCTAGGTCCCTGCTTTATTGGTCCCCTTATCCTCCTTGGCCACCCACTTCCTCTTATCGGAGACCTCTCTTGCCTCCTATTAACAAGCTTCTCTCTTTCATCTTTTGAATGTCCTTATCTGACTCTCTTCCCACTATATCTGCTGGTCCATATCTTCTTCCCCTCTCTCTCTCTCTCCTACAGTGCCTGTTATCAGCCCTCTCTCTCTACTCCATCATTCCCCTTATCCGTCCATCTCTATGCCCGTATACACTGTTCTTTCTCTTTTTTTCTTGATAAAGGGCCAAAATAAACATCAGCAATGACAATCCAAGGTGACTGGCAGGGCCTTGAAATGGGGTAAGAAGCTCAGCCTGGGAGCAGAGCCCAGGAGCACTGAGGCCCCTTCCAGCTCAAAATTCAATAGCTCTATGATTTCCTGAGCAACCTGAGCTTCACTATCCATGACACCTTCAGGAAGTGAAGATAGCTTTATTAGAATCCAGTGTACTAAGATGGAAAGGGAACTTGGGGATGAATTAATCCAACCCCTTCTTTTCACAGATGAGAAAACTGAGGCTCACAAAAGATAAATGTCAGAACTAGAAGGGGCCCTCTCATTTCACAAATGAGAAAACTGAGCCCCAAAGAATGAAAAGGATTTAGGATCACAGGATACTGGAACCAGAAGGGTCCATAGAGCTCATTGAAACCAACTCCCTCCTTTTCCAGGGGATGAACTAAGGCTCCCACCGGCCCAAGTTCACAGAGCTACTTGGTAACTGAGGATTCCAACCCAGAATCCCATTTGATTTCAAGCCCCAGTATCCTTTCTACTATTCAGTGTCTCTTCCCCAGTCTTGTTGGGAGTCTTGGAGGAGGATTGCTTTATGATGCAGCTGGTTTAAAGGATTCTGGGACCCTTTCCAGTTCAGGGGGTCTAAGTCCCTGTTGACTTCCTATGGTATGGAAGCTCGAGCGTGATAAATGTCTAAGCCTTATGTGTGGGTGGAAAAGATGCCTAGATTTGAGGGATGTAGCAGTCATGATGACCAGATTTCAATCTCCTTGGAAATCTCTTTCTGATTTTCCCACTGAGTTTGCTCAGAGGGGATAGCTTCCCAGACTCCACCCAGTAACAATTTGGAAGAAAACAGCTGCCTTCTGCAGGGAACTGATTCCCAGAAGCCATGAGTGGTCAGAGTAGTGATCCCTCCCTTCAGGTCCCCCACCCACCCCCCACCAGCCCCCAGCCACAACAGCTGCTTTTGTTGGTGTGGGACCAAACAGAGGCTCGCCTCTTTGAGCCATAAAAAATTCAATTTGGAAGAACATTGTAAATGTCTGAGTTGTCTCTCAGACTTCTGAGTTCACCCTACAAAATCTCATATTCTTGAATTTCAGCCAACTCTCTTGAACCGTTAAGTGCTCTGACAAGCCTAATTTCTGTTTGTAATACATTGTTGGATCAAAATTTTAAACCCAGGACAATGAGGAAAATCCCAATGTTGAAAAGACCCAATCTGACCTATTTACTTAATACTACCACTATCACTAGGATAGCCAGCTACGTTTAAAATAGAATAAATCTTAAGATCATAAAATGTTAGTCCTAAAAGAGACATAGAACAGAGAATACAGCTTAGAACAGAGAATGCCAGTACCATGTAGAACTTTAGAATATAAAGTGTCGGGCGGAAAAGTGATCATAGAACATACAGTGTATATTATTAGAAAAAATCTTAGAATGTTCAAATACTCAGGCTAGAACATAGAATGCCAGAGCTGGGAAAATACTTAGAACATAATGTAAAATGTCAAATTCAAGGAACTTAGAACTTCCATTCTAAACAGAATGTCAGCGACGAAAAAGAATCCAAAACATACAACATAAAATTTCAGAGCTGAAGACATCTTAAACATAGAATACAGAATGACAGAGCTACAAGCAACCTTAGAATATAGAATGTTAAAACTAGAAAGGAACTTAAGAGACTGGATCCCCTGCTGTGACCCCCTTTCCCCAATGCAATTGTAAATACAGAGTCTTCTCTACCTGTTGTCTCACACACACACACACACACACACACACACATTTTTTGCCTCCAGTTAAAAAAGAACAACTAATTACAGCTCTGCTGATCATTAAGCTGCTGCCGCATGAGTTCATCAAGAATGGATCTGGAAAAAGAAATTTCATTTCCTTTTTGGTCAGGAGTATTAAGACTAGTAGATCAACTGACTGCTTTGTTTTGTTTTTCCTGGAGACTGCTAAAGGCATGTTTTGTTTTGTTTTTCCTGGACTTCATTAAAATACACATCAAAATCTACAATATGAAAGGTGTTTACTGGACAATGAATAGTGCAGTTGGGTAGATAGAAAGAGAGATAACAGTAGGTTATAATGGTTGATCACAAAAAGGATTCAAAGAGTCCATTTCAATTTGGAGGGAGATGCCCAGTGGAGCGCTCTAGGGATCTGCTTTTGATTTGGGGCTATCTAACAACTGAATGAAGGATGATGGAACTAATTCAGGCAGAACTTTGAAGATCTGGAGCTAGAAAGAACCTATTCCAGCCTCCTCTTGTGCTGATGAGGAAATGATTTGTTAAATGACTTACCCAGTAGTCAAGTTAGGATTTGAATTCAGGTCTCATGGCTCCAATTTCAGTAGGTCAATTCAAAACTCTTTCCATTTTCCACACTGCCTCCCTAAGACTAATGCTTTGGATGTCAGAGTCAGAAGCTTAAAAGGTGTTCAACATGCTAGGATGAGAGGCCTGGCGTAATAGAAAAGAAGAGAGGAATAAAAGGAAATAATTAATTGTGATAAATAGAGAGTTCTATATTTACATTCAAAAAAAAATAAATGTCACAAGTGGTAGAGTCATGCTTGGATAATAATAGCTTATGTGAAAAGATGTGAGAATCTTGGTAGACCTCAAGCTGAACATGTGTCCACAGTGTGATAAGGCTGTCCCCCCAAAAAAGTTAACGCTACCTTTAGTGGGGTGCAATAAAAGAGAGACCAGATGAAGGAAAGTCTTGCCGTAATTTGCTTTAGTTGAACTGTCCCTGGAGCACTGCACCCAGCTCCTAGAAGAAATTGGTATGATAATTCAGAGAAAGGCAACTGGACTAGAGAAGGGGCTATTCCATGCATGGATCCACATGAAGGTACTGTTGTGTTTTACCAGGAGAAGAGAAGACTAAAGGTTGAGGGTAGAGGAATGACAGATGGGTTTAAGCATTTGACGGGTTGTCATGTGGAGTGGTTTGTGCTGAAGGTAGTAAAAGTGCTGAGTCTTTTCAATCACATCCAACTCTTCATGACCCCATTTGGGATTTTCTTGGCAAAGATATTGAGATAATGAAATGGTTTGCCATTTCCTTCTCTAGTTCATTTCCTCGAGATAAGGAAATTGAGGCAAGTTGGATTAAGTGACTTGACCAGGGTCACAAAGCTAACAAGATTTTGAGGTTACATTTGAACTCAGGAAAATGACTCCATCTGCTTCTAGGCCATCGCTCTTATGGTGTCACCTAGTCATGGGTGATTAATCTGTTATGTTGAACTTCAGAGAGCAGAATGAGCAGCAAATGGTAAAAAGGCAGATGTTGAGAAAGTATTTCTAATATGTAGATCTATCTAAACAATTGAATGAGTTGTCTCAGGAGGGGACATGCTCCACTCTCACTTGAGGCCCTTCAAGTGAAGGCTGGATGACCATTTGTTGGAGACTGTATATAAGGCATTTTTGGTTGGTAGATAGCATCTGAAATCCCCTATGATTCTATGATCCTCTTTTCTTTTTTTTTTTTTTCTTTTCTTTCTTTTTTTTTTCTTTTCTTTCTTTTTTTTTTTTTCCTGAGACACTTGGGATTAAGTGACTTGTCCAGGGTCACACTACTAGGAAGCATTAAGTATCTGAGGCCAGATTTGAACTCAGGTCCTCCTGATTTCAGGGTTGCTACTCCATCCACTATACCACCTAGCTGTTCCTTGTGATCTTCTTTTCAAGATAAAATGTCCCTAGTCCTCCAACCATGGGATGACCAAGTGTCTTATTCTTCTCATTTTCTTATAACCCTCTTCTAGCTGATCCCAGCCTGTCAGTGTCTTACCTAAATTGGGAAACCAGAATGCCATATCCCCAGTGGAAGGAGAGGATGGGAAGAATTTGCCCCAATAACCATGAAGTCAGTGGAAGCAGGTACCATGGAGTGCTTAGAGCTTGGTAAGACATTGAAGATGCTGAGGTCACCCGCTGCATCCAGTCTTACTATTGGACTGTTATGACTCTAGAAGAGAGATCGAGACTGACAAATCTGGCCCACTCTGCCTCACTTAAATCACTTAAATCTCACTTGAATTTCCCTGCAAGTCAAGACTTCATTTGCGATCTCATTATTCTTCTTCACAAATAAAGGACAAACAATACCAAACCCCTCTGGAAGTAGTCTACAAGTAAGTGTATCACCTCCCTAAAACGAGGTAGTTCCATTGATCTAGCCAGAGATCACATTCACATTTTCTACTTCCGCCACATAAAGCTGAGTCCCAGTGAGGGAGCTTGCCGTCCACTCTAACCCCAAGGGCTTTTTTCTTGCCAACTATTGTCTGACCTTGCTTCCCCCAGCCTAATCTGTGCTGTTCCTTTTCTTTAACCCAAACACAGGGCTCTATATTTCTCACTGTCACATTTTATCATAGTAGGTGGTGCTAATTTTTGCAAATGCTGATGTTTCAGCAACCATGTTTGCTGCCCCACCTTGCTCCATCAACTACCAATTTGATAAACATCCTATGTACACCTTCGGTGATAGCTGCCATTTATATAAAGCTTTAAGGTTTCCAGAGAATGGAACATATTAAACCTCATAACAACCATGGGAAGTCAGGGCTAGTACTATCTCTGTTTGCAGATAAAGAAACTGAGGCAGAGAGGGTTGTAAGGTATTCACCCTAAGTCACAGAGAGGATTTGAACTCAGGTCTTTCTGATTCCAGATTTCTTTCTGACTTTAGCCACTGCATGATTTGGATGAGCCCTTCCTCAGACTTCTGCTCTGTCATATTTTTAGCAAATGACCCCAAGTTATCTAACTTCAGACCTCAGTTTTGTTATCTGAAAAATGAGTAGCAGAATGGAGACCTTTTAGCTACCTATCTAAGCTACTTCCAGCTACAAATTATGCTCTGAGGAGTCAGGAGCTCACTCCTTGTTCTTCCCATTCTCCTCCAGGAAGGAAACACCATTCTCCTCCAGGAAGGAAACACCATTCTCCTCCAGGAAGGAAACACCATTCTCCCTTTGTCTTCCCATTCTCCTCCAGGAAGGAAACACCATTCTCCCTTTGTCTTCCCATTCTCCTCCAGGAAGGAAACACCATTCTCCCTTTGTCTTCCCATTCTCCTGCAAGAAGGAAACACCATTCTCCCTTTGTCTTCCCATTCTCCTCCAGGAAGGAAACACCATTCTCCCTTTGTCTTCCCATTCTCCTCCAGGAAGGAAACACCATTCTCCCTTTGTCTTCCCATTCTCCTGCAAGAAGGAAACACCATTCTCCCTTTGTCTTCCCATTCTCCTCCAGGAAGGAAACACCATTCTCCCTTTGTCTTCCCATTCTCCTGCAAGAAGGAAACACCATTCTCCCTTTGTCTTCCCATTCTCCTGCAAGAAGGAAACACCATTCTCCCTTTGTCTTCCCATTCTCCTCCAGGAAGGAAACACCATTCTCCCTTTGTCTTCCCATCCTATATGTGGTATGGAGGACTTGGATTCAGATCTTACCATTTGCAGTTACTACCTATGTGAAGTAAGGCAAGTTACCTAGTCTCCTGAGACTTCTGCAAAATTAGGGGGTGTGGACTGCAAGGCCTCTAAGGCCCCTTCTAACTCTAGTTTAGGATTCTAGACAAAGGAGAGGGGTGAAAAGGAAATATCCTCTGTAAAAATGGGAAGAGGGAGGGCCCACGACCTTGCCTCCAGGAGACCAGGATATGAGTTCTGCAGCCCCACATGGACTGCTTCCAGGTGTTAATCATTTGTTCACACCCTTGAAAACCTCCCCTCCCCTTCTCTCCTTTTGCTACATTTACCGGGGGTGCTGACTGGGTGTTGCTACGGAAAGTCACACCAGCAGCATTTCACACACCTGCTCTGGGAAGCAGGGACCAGCTCAGACCCCGCTCAACACAATCCCAGCTGCTGCCCAGCTGACAACACGAGGAAAAGCTGACTGGGATAAGGATGGAAGTGTGATATCCCTGAATTATGTATGAACCAACCAGCCACAGCACAGGACCTCAGGAGCGTGGGGGAAGGGGATGGATAGCTGGGGACCTGGAGGAAAACAGGGCTCTGATGCCAATTTTCGGGCCATAGAATCCCAGAGCTGAAAGAACCTTCTTGTTTTATACTTTGGAGAACCTGACATCCAGAGCCAAGAAGAAACTGATGAGCAAGTTATAAAGTAACACAACAAGTTACAGAGTAACACAGTAAGTTACAGAATAACACAGCAAGTTACAGAGTAACACAACAAGTTGACAAGTTAAGAGTTAGACCAAAGTCTCTCCCTCAAGACTCCTGTTGCACAGTAGGAAACTTAATGACTTTGGAATTGAAGGATCTAGGTTTTCTCAGCATCTGTGTGACCTTATATAAGTCATGCAATTTCTCTGGGTCTCAGTATCTTCATCTCTAAAATGAGTTAAACTAGATGTTATCTGAGTTTCTTTTCATCTCTCTGTCTATGCTCTACCAAACACTGCCTAAAAATCCCGTTTAATCCTTCTCAGTCTGACATTTAAAGCTCTTCACAACCTGGCCTCCAATCAACCTCTCCAAGCTTCTATATATTCCTCCCTTCCTACAGTCAGTGATTTGGCCAAATCAGCTTCCTTACCCTTCCTCAACACAATATTTCTTCTCTGATTTCTTTACCTCGGAACTGACTGTACCCCAAGCAAGGAATATATTCCTTCCTTACCTCTACCTCTGGAAATCCTTAGCTCCTTTTAAGATTCAGATCATGTGCTGCCTTCTGCTAAAAGAATCTTCTCTGGGCCCTTCTTCAGTTCCTAAGGTTATCTCCCTTACCATCCACCCAGCCCCTCATGAATGGTTATCTACTTTGTATGTGCTTTATACTTAGACCCACACCAGATAAATATGCATATATGTCTGTCTGTAAATATGTATTTATGTCGTTTCTCCCTCTTAAAAGATGGGGCCTGTTCCTTTTGTCTTTATATACCTAATATCAATTACTGTTTCAAGGTAGACAGCAAATATTTAGTGATTGTTGATTTACTGATTACTTCAATGAGTATCTGTAGCATATGACTGTGATCATCATAGAAGAAAGCACAAAGTTTAGGTCAGATACATTGCCTAAACTCACTGAAGTTACAGTCTAATAAGTAAGGATAAAATGAATACACAGGCAATGATAATAATAACCAAACAGATCAAAGAGTATGGCACTAATATTCTAAAATTGGTGGCAGCTAGGTGGCACAGTGGATAGAGCACCAGCCCTGAATTCAGGAGGACCCAAGTTCAAAATTGGTCTTAGACACTTAACACTTCCTAGCTGTGTGACCCTGGGCAAGTCACTTAACCCCAGCCTCAGGGAGGGAAAAAAAAAACATAGATAGATAGATAGATAGATAGATAGATAGATAGATAGATAGATAGATAGATATAGATAGATATAGATATAGATATATAGATATAGATATAGATATATCTAGATGTAGAGATATAGATATAGATATAGATATAGATATAGATATAGATATAGATATAGATATAGATATAGATATAGATATATTCTAAAATCATTTTGGTCCTCCCTGATCAGAAAGTGTCTTCTCTTCAAAAAGAGCCAACCTCAAAATTCCCAGGAGAATGATATTCCATAAAACAACTTCCTTCTTGTAATAGACAAAATATAGCATGATTCTAGCCTTAGACTCAGATTTGGGTTTTAATATTGCCTCTGCACTTACTAAACTGTGTAATGCTGGGTTGACACCATTCTAAAGAATCAAATTACTGGTCACTATTGTCAAAATGATATTTCTAAAGCACAGATCATATCATTCTCTTTCTTCAAGAAACTTTTTTTGGCTCCCTTTAGCCTCCAGGATAAAATAGAAATTCTTCTGTTTGTCCTTTAAAAACTTTTCACCATCTGGAGCCAAGCTACTTTTTAAAGATTATTTTATGTTATTCTCCTTCAGGTAGTCTATCTTGGAGGTAACCTAGTATGTTTCCTATCCCATTAATCCTTTATCTCCCGTCTCTATACCTTTGAATGAGCTCTCTTCTATGACTGGAACAAACTCCCTTTTCACATCCACTTCTCAAAATCTCTATCTCAACTCAGATAATACTTCTTATACATACAAGTTCAAATTATAAATTAAAAGAGCAGGAATAAAAAAAATGCTTCTCACAATTCTGAGTATGGAGGGATAAAGGAAAGGTATATAAGCAAACAAGGGATCCTCAAAGATAAAATTATGGTTACATAAATTTACAGTGTTTTTTTTTTCCTACACAAACTCATGTAATTTAAATTAGGAGGGAAACAGGTAACTGGGGGGGGGGGGGAAGGGAGGAATCTTTGTAACAACTTTCTCTGAAAAAGACTCAGATATAAAATACATAGGAAACTAATTCAGGTTTATAAGAAGAATCATCTCTGAATTGATAAATGCCCAGAGAATACTATTAGGCATTTCTAAAATCCTAATTATCATCACAAACATATAAAAAGGCTCTAAACCACTAATAATGAGAGAAATAAAAATTAAAGCAACTCTAAAGTTCTTCTTCTCACTCATCAAAAAGGGATAAGACACCAAAAAAGAAGGGAAAAAATTGTTTATCCTCAGTTCTGTGGCTACCACATGGCAGGTAATTAATAAATGTTGTTGATTAACTAATTGATGAGGTTATGAACTGGTCCAGAAATTTGGGAAATCAAGTTGGAACAGTGACCCCAAAATCATTAAACTGAGCCATTAGTCCTACTACTAGGCCCATAAACAAAGAGATAATAAAAGAAGGAAAAAGATACACATGCATAAAATATTTATAGCCACTCTTTTTTTTGTCTGGAAACAAAGATGGTACCCAACAACTGGAAAATGGCTGAACAGACTGTAGTATGGTTTGCAATAGAATATCACTATGTCATAAGAAATTACCAAACAGATATAAGGGGGCAGCTAGATGGTACAGTGGAGTTCAAATCAGGCCTCAGACACTTAATATTTAATAGTTGTGTGACCCTGAGCAAGTCAGTTAACCCCTATTGGCTTGCAAAAAAAAAAAAAAAAAAAAAAAAAAAAAAAAACAAGCAAAACAAAAACAAAAACAAAAACAAAAACAAAGAAACAAAAAACAGAGACATGAGAAGATTTGCATGAACTTACATGAAGTTAAATGGGCAGAATCATGAGAATAATTTATACAATAATATTGTCAAGAAAAACAACTTTGAAAGACTTGAGAACTCTAATCAATGCAATGTCCAAACACAATTCCAAAGGAACAATGATAAAGTAAACTACCTGTGAGCCTCCAACTCTGACTGTGACAGTCTAATTCTGACTTTGAACTAATTATAATTTCTGACAGAATGGGGCAGGGTGCAGATTGAGACAATAATTTTTAGATATGGCTATGTTGAAATGATGTCTTTTATTTCACTATACATACTGGTTTAAAAGATTTTGTTTCTTTTCTTCTTTTAATTGGAAAGCGAGAGTTAGATGGGGACTATGTTAATAAAAAGAGAATATGAAAAGGACATTGATGCATTTTTACTTAATAGGAAAGAATGTAAGGAAGTTTAGAAAGAAATCCAACTAGAATACCTTTGGAAAGTACATGTTGATTTTATTATATACTGAAAAAGAAAAGCCCACTCTACATAATAGAATCCAGTTTTATTTACAATTCTTTTTTCTACTCTCCTGCATATATGAACATTCTAATTTTATTTGCTGTTTAATTCAGAATTTAAAAATAAAATGGAAAAAAATCTCAAGTGCCACTTCCTATAGGAAGTCTCTTTTGATTATTGTGGTTACTAATGCATTCCCTTCAGAAACTACTTTGTGCCAATTTTATATTTAATTTTCTATGTATATGTTCCCTCCTACCCCCTCAATAGAATATAACTTTCCCAAGAGCAGAAAAATGATTCATTTTTGTCTTTATATTCCCAGAACCTTTCCTAGTCCTTAGAATATAGCAAAGATTTAAGAAATGTTTATTAAATGGGTAAATGAACCAAGACAACCAAAGGACAACAGAGATGCATGTGTTTGGTTACCAGTGAGCTACAATTTGTTATCACTGATGAATTCCATAAGAGATGATAGAAAGAACATTATCCCAAAAAATGTATGAAAGGGAAAAAAAAAAAAGACCTTCAATCTATGAAGATAGATGATGAATGGAAAATGGAAGTGCTGCTCTTTCCTAACCCTAAATAAACTATTACAAATCTTCAAAGTAAGCCCTTGTCACTTTGGGCAAACTCCCTGATACTTTGTCCCTCTATGACAAAGATAAATAATACAAGATTGGCCCATGAAGATGCAGTCTGCAGCATAGAAGGGAGTGCCTATATAGTTGACATAATCAGGCTTCTATCTTTCTGTACTCCACACAAAGCCTAATTTAGAACCCTTTTATGGACAATGGACTGATGATCCTTTGGCCCATCAACCTTGGACAGGTACTGGAAACTGAAAATTAACCAGGCCCTGCATTAACCAAGAGAAGGAAAGCAAGATGGGTTGTGTTTGGAAAATTAGATCACTTTCAATTATCTCAACCTGCTCTCTGGTGGGGAAAAAAAGAACATATTTCAACCATCAACATTCTCCCAGGGATGTTATATGACTGCCAATAATGGAACATAACAACCTTCAAAGAAAAGTAAACATCAGGCTAAATTAATATAATAAAAATGACAATTCTGCCCAGATTGGTCTACTTTTTCAGTGCCATACCCATCAAACTGCCAAAAATTTATTTTATACAACTAGAAGAAAAAAAAATAATAACGAAATTAAGCTGGAAGAACAAAAGATCAAAAATATCAAGGGAAGTAATGGGGAAAATGGTGGCTTAGCAGTACTAAACCAAATACTATATTATAGAGCAGTGATCATCAAAACCATTTGGTATTAAGGAATAGAGCAACGGGTCAGTGGAATAGATTAGATAAACATGACACAAGAAGTAAGACCTATAGCAATCTGTTATTTGATAAACCCACAAACTCCAACTTCTGAAATAAGAACTCACAAAAATTGCTCAAAAAACTGGAAAATAATATGTCAGAAACTCAGCATAGTTTCTCACATCCCATACCAAAATAAGGTCAAAATGGATACATGATTTAGGCATAAATGATACCATAAAAAATTAGGAGAGCAAGGGATAATTTGCCTATCAAATCTGTGGAGAAGGGAGGCATTTATTACCAAAGAAGAACTAGAGAACATTATGAAAATCAAAATAGACAACTTTGATTACATTAAATTGGAAAGATTTTGCACAAACAAAACCATCAGAAACAAAATGAAAAGGGAAGCACAAAGCTGGGGGAAAATGTTATAGCCAGCGTTTCTGATAATGGTCTCATTTTTAAAATATATAAAGAACTGGGTCAAATTTGTAATACAAGTCATTTCCCAAATGGTCAAAGGATATGAACAGACAATTTTAAGAGGATGAAATTAAAGCCATCTATAGTTATATGAAAAAAAAAAAAAAAAAAAGCTCTAAATCACTATTGATTAGAGAAATGCAAATTAAAACAATCCTGAGGTACTACACACAGGAAAAGACAATGATAAATGTTGGAGAGGATGTGGGAAAACTGCACACTTATGTATTGTTGGTGGAGTTGTGAAATAATCCAACCATTCTGCAGAGCAATTTGGAACTATGACCAAAGGACAATAAAACTGTGCATACCCTTTGACCCAGCAGTTCCATTACTGTATCCCAAGGAAATCATAAAGAAGGGGAAAGGACCCACTTGTGCAAAAATGTTTGTAGCAGCTTTTTTGTGGTAGGAAAGAAAGGGAAATGAGCAGATGTACATCAATTGGGGAATGGCTGAATAAGCTGTGGTGTATGAAGATAATGGAATATTATTGATATGTAAAAATTGATGATTAGAAAGACCTGGAAAGATTTACACGAACTGGTGCTGAGTGAAACAAACAGAACCAGGAATACATTGTACACAATAACAGCAAGATTGTGTGATGATCAATGGTGAAAGACTCAGTTTTTCTCAATGGTTCAGTAAGCCAAAGCAATCCCAATAGACTTTGGACAGAAAATGCCATCTGCATCCAGAAAAAGAACTAAGGGGATCAAAATCAAAATCAAATCAAATCAAAAAGCAAAAGGTAAGAAAAGTAAACAGCAGTGACCCAAAAAGCAATAGAAAGAAGAATGGGGAATAGAAACCACATAGGAGATCCCATCAACCATGATATGCATATAGGAATTGGTATAAAGGATTTTACTTGAGAAAACACATGACTGAGAAGTGAGTTGGCTCTGTTGTGTGTCTGGAGGTATGATTGAATAGCAGGATGAAAGGTGAACAATACAACATGTTAAAAAGAACTAAAAGGCCTCCAGCACTTTAGGTAGAGAATTTGGGCCCTACTGTGAGCATGTTAGGTCACTGGGCTTTATACTTTCTGAAGGCAAGGGGCATGATTAAGTCATCTGTGCCTTCCCTGTGGGGTCTAAAATATGGCCAACTGAGTAGGATCTCAGTAAATGTTTATAGGTTTAGTTATGACATACATCTTTTCTTCCATCCACCCAAATCAGGGCTACAGGACATGGCCTCCATCTCGTAAAAATCCTCCCACAAGTTCAGGGACTATTAAAGGTTTTCCTAGGTCAGAGTCAGTTTCTAGCAGTGTGAGGCTAATCCACCATGAACAAAGGTCAGAAACACTGAGAAGTCCTTACTCCCTATTGAGAGAGGAAGATGTGGGGGGCAGCGAGGTGGCACAGTGGATAGAGCATTAGCCTTGAATTCAGGAGGACCCGAGTTCAAATCTGGTCTCAGACACTTAACACTTCCTAGCTGTGTGACCCTGGGCAAGTCACTTAACCCCAGCCTCAGAAAAAAAAAAAAAAAAAAAGAGGGAGAGAGGAAGATTTGATAGAATTGTAAGTAGCCTTTTAGACAGTGTGGGATTAGAGATGAAGAAATAAAATAACTTTGCCATCTAGCCCAACTTTTTTCATATTCTATGGGAAGAAACTGAAGTCAAAGAGGTTTGCTGACATGCCCAAGTTTGCACAGATGATAAGTGGTAGACTAGAATCCAGAGGCCTGCGGCCATGTGCATGAAGAGACAGGAAGGGCTTTCCCTGTCCACTGCCAGCTCTTTATCCTGAGGCCTATGCCCACCCACCAAAAACCCACTGAGGCTAAAACAGCACCAGTGATATCATGGCCCACAATGACTCAGTCCTTAGTCTGAGTCTAGAACTCATTCCATTGCATCATGGGAAGGGCAGCGAGACAGAATACACAAAGAAGCAATCAGATTAAGAAGGAAAGGATCATAGCATCAAAGACTTACAGTTAGTAATTTACATTTGAACCCAGGTCAGATGACTTCAGATCCAGTGTGCTTTTCAGTGGACCTCACTGCCTCCCAAACAGTGAAAGAGAAAGGAAGAAGGTGGGAGGGTGGGAGAGGAGAAGCAGAAGACAAAGGAGAGAAAGTCAGGAAGAAGGGAGCCATGGAAGAGAACAAAGAAGGGGAATGAAGTGAGGACAAGGAAAGAAGCAAGATGGCTGACCTACTTTTTGCTTAAGATTGATTTTGGCTTAAGTTCAAGACCCTAGAACCAAGAACACCAAAGAAAATTAAATTAATTAGGGAAACCTTGTAGAAAAAGCCTCTAAAAGAGCAGATCCAATTATCTCTCATGAGAAGAAGGGTAATCTACAATAGAGGCAGGAGATGAGAGGAAAATAGGAAAAAGAAGAAAAGCATTTCTCAATTAACTCCTGTGGCTCAGTGGATCTACTTGGTAGAGTAGACTAGGGAGAACACTCAGGGAAAATCACTCCTATTCCCAGGCTCAGGCACAACACAGAGCTCTAAGGAGTCCAGGGCGAGCTCCAGAGGAACAAAAAGGAAAGATATTTGTCAGGCTATATCCAAGCTGTTCCTTGACGTCCATCCTGGCTGTATTCTCCTGCTCCATCTAACTAAAATCATAATTATAAGGGATACTGTAAGGAGTTAAAGATACAAACAGTAAAGTGGATGTTTCTTTTTTCTTTTTTTTTTTAAGAATTTTTTTCCACAGTATATATGCATGAATAATTTTTTTAAATAACATTATCCCTTGTATTCATTTTTCCAAATTATCCCCCCCTTCCTCTACTCCCTCCCCTAGATCACAGGCAATCCCATACATTTTACATGTGTTACAATATAACCCAGTTACAATATATGTGTGTAAATCCCATTTTCTTGTTGCACATTAAGTATTAGCTTCCGAAGGTATAAGTAACCTGGGTAGATAGACAGTAGCGCTAACAATTTACATTCACTTCCCAGTGTTCCTTCTCTGGGTGTAGTTATTTCTGTCCATCATTGATCAACTGGAAGTGACTGGGATCTTCTTTATGTTGAAGATATCCATAAAGTGGATGTTTCTTTAGGTGGGGTTATTTGAAGTCACTGAGAAAGCCCCTTGCCCCAACATGTCTCTTATAACTGTTCACATTAATCTGAGTTTAAAAGGAACACCAAAAATCATAGGATCATAGATTTATCGTAGAACCAAAAATCTGGAAGGCAACTAGGTAGTACAGTGGATAGAGCACTAGTCCTGGAGTCAGAACTCAAAATTGGTCTCAGACACTAGCTGTGTGACTTTGGAAAAGTCATTTAACTTCCAATACTTTGAAGAAGGAGATGACAAATCACTCAGGTTTCTTTGCTAAGAAACTTATAATGGAGTCAAGAAGAGTCAGACATGACTGAAATGATTGAACGACAATGGCAACATAGCTGTGGAGTTGGAAGGTCACTTAGCGCATCCCCTCATTTTACAAATTAAGAAACAAAGGTAGAGTGGTTTGTTCAAGATCACGAAGTTAGTAATGATATTATTGATACAAGTCTTTTTTAAAAAATATATTTATTTTATACACATTGCTTTATGAACCATGTTGGGAGAGAATAATTAGAACAAAAGGAAAAAACCATGGAAGAAAAAAAAAAAAACAGAAAAAAAAAAAGAGGTGAATACAGCATGTGTTGATTTACATTCAATCACCATAGTTTTTTTCCTGGATGCAGATGGCATTTTCTGTCCAGAATCGATTGGAATTGCTTTGGAATTTATACAAGTCTTATTCTGTACCAGACAGGGTGCTGAGTACTTTTACATTACCCCATTACTGGAGGTCAGAATGTGAACCCAGATCCTCTAACTTAAGATCCAGAACCCATTCTACTTCATCATGATTTTTCTGTCTTCTACTCCAACCTTATCTGAACATACAAGCAATCATGGAGACCTCTAGTGAGGAGGAAGTCACCGCCGCTCCAGGCAACTCTTTCTACTTTGGTTCTGCTCTGTTAAGTTTTCCTTGATTGTTTAAATTTGTCCCATTCAGCAGTTTAAAATAATTGGATCCCAGATTCTTCAGCACCCATTTAGTCCAACCCTCTCATTTCACTAATGAAGAGGCTCAGAGAAATCAAGTGATTTTTCCGAAGTCACATGGATAATAAATTTTAGAGACATCGCCTTCTGATTACAAAGTGAGTGAGCTTTCTTTGTACTATACTTTTGCCTACTGAACTATTTCTGCATTTTGGGGCCTAGCAAAACATCAGTCTACTTGCTTTGCCCCAATGCCTGAATTCACACCAATAAACTTATTTCCTTCAGGGATCTGGACTGCTATCCCTCCACTTTCTGGCTTCTTTGAATCCTAGATAAAATCCCACCTTCTCCAGGAAGCCTTTCCCAACTTCCCTTAATTCTAGTGCTTTCCCTCTAGTAGAAGAAGATAGAGGCAATTGAGTATCCATAATGTATATAGCTTATAGAATCACTTGTATATGGATTATATAATAACATATAGCTTCTCTGTACATAGTTATTTGTATATTGTCCCTCCAAAAGGCTATGAACTCCTTGGAAAAAAGGGATTTTGTGTCCCCAGTATATATAGTAGGCACTTAATAATTATTTATTGACTGAATAAGTAACTGATCTCTTCAGCTAAACATCCTCCTAGAGGAGTAGTTATTAAGCTGTCAATGTTTCACCATAATTGACACTATAGTGAATTATGCTGTGGGGAGTTTCTATATTTTTGCGTGTTGACATTTGTAATCAATGAAAATTTTGAACGTGAAGACAATTAGACCTTAAAAAGAGAGACTGCCCATGAAGCTCTAGTCAGATTAAAATGGTATCAGTCAAACCAGAACAAGAGCCCTGCACAGTTTAGGAAGGTTACAGAAAGATCTAGAATGGAGGTTGCAGGTTAGAAAATACAATGAAGGCAGATTTCACCCATTTCAAAGAAGCAGCATGATGCATCTTATGATCTCAGATGAAATGATCATAAGTAGTCTGCAAAAAAAAAAAAAAAAAAATGATGTGATTATTTTTGTTGTTATCATCATCATTGTTATTACTCTGATGAACAAAGTAGAGTTTGGGATCCTGGGCTGCCTTGATCAGCCCCTAGCTGTGTGACCTTCAACTTATTCATTCTCTTCTCCTGACCTTGGTTTCTTCCTCAGATCAAGGGCTAGGGGAGGCAGAGTAGACTAGATGACATCAAAGGTCTCTTTCTCTTATCTTCCACTGTAAGACAATTAATGTTCCTATCTGCAGTATTAATCTGGGAGTAGTCTGATTTGCAAGACAGGATGATGTAAATGGCTATCTTCCCAAGGCTATCAAAGACCGAAATCTTGGCAAGGAAGGAATAATGACAACAGCATAAAGAGAAAGGAAATGGAAGAGATAAGAGAGAAAGAGGAGGAAGAGGAAAAGGAAGAAAAGGAGAAAGGGGAAGAGGAAAAAAAGGAGGAAGAGGAAAAAAGGAGAAAGAGGAGGAGAACACAAGAAAACTTCCCTTCCCATAGTATTCACTACAACCATTACCTCAGCCAATCATCCCTCTGTCTACCTTCCAAATTCCAACTCTCCTCATCCTTCATATTATTTCTGAAAGTCCATCTTTTCCACAAAGTCCTCGTCAGCTTGAGCCCTTGCCAAATTTAGTTAAAGGCAAGTCTAGAAGGATGAATAATGCATGCTGGTTATTCCTTCTACCAGTGATCTCACCAAGAGTCCATGATGCTGCCTTCTATCAAGTTGCAATTCAATTCCATCCCCACCCCCATTCCTACTTGCCCAGGCTAAATTTCTGTGAAAGACCTCTGAATCCATGACTCCCCTCCATGTGGCCCCTCCTGATCACTAAGGATATCTCAGGTTGCTATATTCACCATCTGGCCACCTACTGTGCCTCAGGGTCTTTCCTGAAAGTGATTTCTCGCCAGCATCCTCTGGGAATTTTCACAGATTTGGTAGAAAAACTTTAAGTTGCCCAGATTGTCTTTCTATCACTAAGGCTTACTTCTGTTCCTCCTCAAAAATCTTGGAGTTCCTTCTTTCCTGTTTCTTAGTCATGGCCCCTCTCTCTTTAGCAGAGTTCATTCACTAAGCACTTTGGGCTTTTTCGTCATTACTCCACTTTAAAAATGAAATTGTGTTTGTGTGAACATTAAGAAAACATCTCTCTGTCTCTGTCTTTCTTTGTGTCTATGTTTCTCTGTCTCCATCTCTTTGTCTCTCTGTGTGTGTCTCTGTATGTCTCTGTCTCTCTCTCTATATATATATATATGTGGGTCTCTGTCTCCCCCCCTCTCTCTCTTCTCTTTCTTTCAGTCATGGGATATCATACCTGATACATAGAATATTTCAGATGACAAGGGATGCTAGAATATATAACTGGAATGGACTCTTAAAAATAAAATTTCAGAATTGGGAAGGACCTTTAAAATAGAAAATCAGAACTTAGAGGGGTCTTAACACATTTAATATCAAACCTAATGTGTATAATCGTTTATCATCCTCAATCTTGGAAGTCTTCAACTAGAGGTCAGGTGACAATTTGTCCAAAGTGTGATAGTGAGGATTCTTTCTGGTTATGGATTGGGCTCAGTGGCCAATAAGGTCCCTTCCAACTCTCAAATTCTGTGATTTTATAAAAAATATATCTTGGTGCTGAGTGAAATGAATAGAACCAGAAGATCTCTGTACACTTCAATGCTGTATGAGGATGTATTCTGATGGAAGTGGATATCTTCAACATAAAGAAGATCCAACTCACTTCCAGTTGATCAATGATGGACAGAAATAACTACACTCAGAGAAGGAACACTGGGAAGTGAATGTAAATTGTTAGCACTACTGTCTATCTACCCAGGTTACTTATACCTTCGGAATCTAATACTTAACGTGCAACAAGAAAATTGGATTTTATATTGTATATTTTATCTAGGTTATATATATATATATATATATATACATATATATATATATATATATATATATATATATATATGAATACATGTAAAATGTATTGGATTGCCTGTCATCAAGGGGAGGGAGTAGAGGGAGGAAGGGGATAATTTGGAAAAATGAATACAAGGGATAATGTTATTAAAAAAATAAATTACTCATGCAAATATACTGTCAAAAAAATTTATAATTATAAAATAAATAAATAAATTAATTAATATATATATGTATATATATTTTGAACTATAGAACATAGAATGACAACTGGAAGAGACCTTAGAAATTGTCTAATCCAAGGCACCTATTTGGCACTCTTAGAAAGGCAAAGAGATTTGCACAAGACCATCAAGAGCACTAGAACCCAGCCATTCTTCCTCTTTATCCTATGACAAAGCACCCATTTAGTCCAACCCTCTCATTTCACTCACGAAGAGGCTCAGAGAAATCAAATGATTTTTCCAAAGTCACATGGATAATAAGTTTTAGAGACATCGCCTTCTGATTACAAAGTTTTTATGAGATTCCATTGTTTTTCTTAAAGACCTATTTCCTGCCTCATTCATACATCTGACCATGAGTACATTCCTTCCTTGAAGGAACAACCTAGGAATATCATTGGACTTCTTATACCACCAACTTGGAAATCTAACAACTCATTATAAAGCATGAGTTCTTAACCTTTTATTTCTTTCCTAGAGATTTGGCAGTTTGAGGAAGATTATGGATCCCTTCTTAGAATAATGATGCCTTGTTTACTTTCACAATTAAAAAAACTAACACATTTTGGTTCAAGGTTAGTTAAAAAAAAAAAAATCAAGATATAGTATTTTCCCAATCACAGATTCAATGAAACTTGTTCATGGTCCCCAAGTTAAGAACCCCTGTTCTAGAGTCATCCAAAAGTCACTGTGTTCAACTTTTTTAGGGCAGACAGCCAGACTCTCATATCGGTTGTTATTCAAACTATATTATAGTTGGTGGTCCATACCAAAGAGATTTCTCCAGAGAACAAAGCTGAAGTTCTAATTCCCAGACCAGAATATTTTCTAAGCCACTATCTTACATCCTGGCTGAAAAGCTCAAACTTCTCTCCCAAACATGTGACATGTTGCAGTGTTATCTGAAACTATGAGATAAGAGCCATCCTGACTAAACTAGAGTGGTCTGATGAGCAGAAAGATAAGATAGTGATCCTGGCAGCCAACCTTTTAAAAAACACCAACAGTGATTTTGGTAAAAGCCTCCCAGAAAATTGCTGAGCTTAGAAATAGAAATGATTCTTGGAATAGGAACTGCAGACAGGATACTAGCATGGACAGATTGTTGATAAATAAGTACAATAGTCTTATAATCTAGGCTGAGCAAAAAAAAAAAAAAAATTACTATACTGATTTTACAGATGGGAAAACTGAGGCCCTGAGAGATTAAATGACTTGGAAATAGTCACAAACACTATACAAAAGTCTGTTTAATCAACAGCTATGTTCCAGGCACAATGATAGGCACAAAGATAAAAATGAAACAGCTCCTGCCCTCAAGGAGACTGCATGCTACTGCAGATGTAATATTTCCCTATGTGCATATAAACAAACATTTTAAAAATAAATGGAAGATAATTTCAGAGACCCCCTAGGAGATTGAGTGAAATCAGGAAATATCTTAGAAGGTGATAGAAACTGAACTATAAAGGAAGTCTCAGACTACAAGAGACACGGGTGAAAAGGAAGTGAATTCTAAGCATGGAGGGCAACTATGCAAAGCCATGAAAATGGAAGATAAAATTGCCCTCAAAAAAGTTATTTTCATGGAGCATAGATAGTATATAAAAGAGAAATGTATCATATTCCTAGAAAAGAAGGCTGAAGTCAGATTGTAAAAGGACTTTAAATGGCAAGTAGAGGAGGGCTTTGTGTTTGTTTCTTCTCTCCTAAAACAATAGGGAGCCACTAAGCAGGGGAGTGACATGGTCAAACCTGTGTTTGGGAAAATCACTTTGGTTTCTGTGTGGGAGACACATTGGAGAAGGGAAGGACTAAAGGCAGAGAGAGAACAATTAGGAGGTTATTGAAATAGTCCAGACAAAAGATGATGAAGGTCAAAACTAGCCAAAATTGAAAACTCTCTCTTCACTGTGCTTTCCTATGCTTTGACTTTTGCCCAACTAGAATGAACTTAAAATGATCTAAAATGACTACCTTTAGAAGTCTTTCTTCCTACTACCATTGAACTCCTCATTCTTAAAGGTACAACTCTGTTAACATCATTTGGTATATTCTTTCCCCTCCTCACATAGTATTAATTATGTTAAGGATAATGTAATTATTATATAATAGTGGTTTTTTGCTTAGTTGTGTTGGTATAGCAGTGTGCTTGGCACACAGTAGGCACTTAATAAATGTCTATTGATTGGTATCTCTACTGGAGTGGAAGTTCTATATTCTGGAAAGATAGAGACCGACCATTTCTAAATTTTCTATCTCTTCCAGAACCCTGGACAGTGTTCTACACAGTGCTTAATAACAATTAGTTGATTTGGTGAAGAAACAGATGATTGGAGAAGAGAGATGACATGCCCAATGATATGTCTAGTTAACCCAATCCCTCCTGACTCCCATCCAGCATTATAACAAGAATAGGGATGCCTAGTATAAAATTTAGGGTCATGGAGGATACATTGGTCTCCCTCTTATTGACATTTTGCTTATTTTTACCCTTTTTATTGAACACCATCTCATCACAGGGCCCTCAAGACACTGCTGCTCTTTCCTTCAGTTGTATCCAGACCATTTCCCACTCTGAATAATAGCAGTGTCAGGCACAGCAAATGCTTTGATTCTGCAAAGTGTGTTCTAGTTGCCTGTATCAGCAGCTTTTTTCTAGGGACCCTGCACAGATTTTAGAAATCACTCTGTAACTAAGGAAGCTGAAGCAGGAGATTATTAAAGCCTTTGCTCGCCAAATCAATGGAAGGACCGGTATTGACATTTCCTAGCTTCATATCTATCAGGGTCTATTGATCTATGCCATTCATCTCAATCTGATTCAGAATCTCTGACAAAAGAGAGCTGAACAATCAAGGGAAAAGTAGGGAGTACCTAAAGGGGCAGACCCAAAAGCCACACAGCCAGTGAGGATAAAAACAGAAAATTTATGTTATTTTATTTCTTACCCAGATAATGACAAGGTTTGGGATCTATCTTTCTCTCCTTCCAGGGGAGATCATAGTGTCGTCATAGAATCATCAGTTAGTTTCAGAGAATATCAAAGCCAAAAGACATAGAGCAAAAGATGTTTGATCTAAAAATGGTATTAGTACACAGAATGTCAGACCTAGAAGAGAACTCAGAACGTAGAATTTCAGAACTGGGAGGTACCTTAGAATATAGAAGAGCTGAAACAAACCTTAGAAACCAACTCTCCCATTTTATAGATAATGAATATAAGGCCCGAAAAAGTGACAACCCCACACTGTGAAAGAGAGAAGACCCCTTACTGTCTTACTCATTTTTAGAGATAACCTGTTTGCTTGCTGTCCCTAGTCAGCTCTTTCCTTTCTGCTTATTTTTTTCCCAGTTTTTCCCCCTTGTTCACGAGTGCCTGATGAAGACTGAATATAATCCAGGAGGACAGGCAATTCTTCAATGGTGCCAAATACTCAACTAAACCCCAATCTCCAATAGAAACAAAAAATATCAATCTCTCACTGGTGACTATAAACGGTACTGTAAAATCTTTCTTTAAACATATTCCATTTTGTTCAGTGATTTGTAAATGTTCAAAAGAAAATGGGATTTGAGGCCTTTATAAATCATATTGGAGGAAAAAGAATACATTTACCAAGGCTCAGATCTGTGAGAGGAAAAAAGATTAAATTATAAGCGAGTCAAAGGACCACCAGGGAAGAATATTACATACATAGTCAAACATTATTACTCAATCTGTTGTTTTTGCTCATCTCTTTTTCTTTGTTACCAGGACCGATTCAGTTCCAGAGAGGGGAACTCACAGAATTACAAATCTAGTTACAAGGGATCCAGTTGAATCCCTTCATTTTGCAGATGAATAAATTGATGTGACTTGTAAATGAGTAAGGATGAGAAGCAATATTTGAATATAATCCTTTGGTTTCGAAGGCAGGTCTTTTTTTAATGTACCATCAGAAATGATGAGAGTGAAAAAACAAGAGATATTAATAAAATATTTTCAAAATCAAATTCAATAGTAGAAGCAGAGACTCCTATTTTGTGGAAGAACATGTGGAACTATTCACTAAATTTAATCTACCCTAAATGAGCAATAACTTTACCTATTGGCAGCTGAACAAGTAGAGTAGCAATATTGGGTACATTGGTCACAATAACCATCTTGTCACCAGTGTGGTTCATTTCTTTCAAGCCTGGCATTTTGCCAGCCAGAGAGTCATTGTTGATGAATGCCTAGGGCTGAATGGACAGCATCTCGAGTATGGATGATTCAGCTCTGCCAGCCCGCAGAGATTCCATAGCTTTTCCCTTTGCATGACAGACAGGGACTCTGGCTTGTCTCTCTCCCCTGTGGGCCTCTCTGTCACTGCTACCAGGCATTCCTGCTCCTCAGAGCATCCCCAAATTTCTTTTGACATAGTCATTTAAGAACTCAAATTGATGCACAACAAACTGACTGGAAAAAAAAAAAGGCCTGGGGACCTCCCTGTGCCCAGGAAGGAAATAAAAAGAGGGAAAGAAAGACAAGAAAGGGAAGCAGACAGCTAGAAGGAAGAGAATGGAGAGAAGAAAGAAGAAATGCAGGGGCAAGATGGGAAAAGAAAATACAGGAAAGAAATATCTTGTGGATATCACTCAAGAACTACTCAATGGCAGATGCCACAAGATGGTAAACATCAACAAAAAATCCCAAAATGAGACATATTAGTGAGGAGAGGGAAATCATGCAAAATGACCAAGAGTAGCAGAACATGAGATTAGATTTAAAAAATTCATTGACACTTAGGAGACTGTCAACTGTCTGATGGATGCAGTACAAAGATAATTAGGAAAAAAGATCAATAGCTAATCATTTGTCCTCTAATTTGACCCTGCACAATAGGTAATAAAATGTTATGAGGGAGAAAGACTTCAAAATATACACTAAAATGCCAGGTCTGGGAGGAACCTTAAACCATATTACAAAGAATGTCAAAACTAGGAGAGAGCTGAGAGCATTTAACAGAGAACATCAGAACTGGGAGGGGTTTTAGAATATAGAAGAAAATAACCAAGCTAGAAGAGATCTTGGAACATAGAACAGGGAACAATAAGTGCTGGAAGAGATCTTGGAACATAGAACAGGGAACAATAAGTGCTAGAAGAGATCTTGGAACATAGAACAGGGAACAATAAGTGCTGGAAGAGATCTTGGAACATAGAAGAGAGAATATCTGAACTGGGAGGGGCCTTAGAATACAGAGCAGAGAATTTCATAAGATGACCTTAGAATATAGAATGTCAGATTTGAGCTCTAGGAATATGGAATAGAGAATGTAAGAATTGAGAAGAACTTGGGACACTGAACAGAAAATGTTGGAGCTGGGCAAGACCTCAAAATAGAGAACAGGTCATAGAAACACAGACTCGCAGAACTAGAACTTTAGAAGCTATTTAATTCAAGCCATCCTTGACTGAGAATTTCCAAAGAGTAGTCATCCAGACTTTACTTATACAGGGAAACCTTTTCCTCTTGAGATAACCCAATCTGCTTTTGATTTGTTTTGTTAGGAAGTTTTTTCTGACTCCTAAATCTGCCTCATTTCTCCCATTGCTCCCAGAGCCAACCTCTAGGGCCAAGTAGAACAATATGCCCTTCAGATATTTGAAGATTACTCTTGGGATTTGCCTCATACCTGCTCTTCTCCACTCTCTTCAGTTAGTTGTCTCATGGTCTCCATTGCTCTTACCATCTTGGTCATGGATACGTTGTGGAACTTGATATGGTTCACTTGTAAGTGTTCAACCTTAAATGTGACACACCAAATAAGCATGACACCCCAAAAGTGTCTAACCAGAGCAAGCTAGAGCAGTCCCTCATTAGGGACACTTTGCCTTTCTCACTGTGAGATCTTTTTCTCAGCCATGACATCCATATCAAGATACAGGTAAGCTTGAAGAAAACTTAGAAATCAACATCAAAGCTAAAATTAAACTTCAAACTCCGAATGTCTGTTGGGGAGGAATCTAAAAAGATAATCCATTTTCTCTTTCTCCTTTTATCAATGATAAATTGAGATCCTACAGAGAGCAAAAACTTGCCCAGTATCACATAGCAAGTTAATCTGAGTCTTGTCTAGTACTCAGGTTTCTCAACTTCCAGGTCAGCCACACCTTCCCATATGGTCATAACTTGACTTCTTTTCTATAAGATTGGGAGGGGGACTAAATGGAGGTCCTTGAACAAGTGTCTGGAGAGAGAGAGAGAGAGAGAGAGAGAGAGAGAGAGAGAGAGAGAGAGAGAGAGAGAGAGAGAGAGAGAGATGGAGAGAGAGAGAGAGAGAGAGAGAGAGAGAGAGAGAGAGAGAGAGAGAGAGAGAGAGAGAGAGAGAGAGAGATCCATTTCAATAAAATTGGTTTCCTTTGAAGTCCTACATAATTAATAATTTATTTAATTTTCATATTTAAGAGTGTGTTGATCTGAAAAAGAGTCCACAGATTTCTCCAGACTGCTAAAGAGACCCATCATTCATGATGCACAAAAGATTTAAGAAGTCATGGACCAAATCATCTCTAAGGTTCCTCCAAGCTTTAAAACCTAGAATCCCTGTGATACTTCAGAGCCTTAAGACTAAATCGAGTGGCATAGGAGGAGTGTAATTATTCCAGTTTTAGACCCGGATGGACTTGGTAGTTGAGAATATAATTCCCCCTATTTTACAGATGAGGAGACACATAGAGCAGATGAGTGACAAGTGTTCTGTGTGGCTGAAAGCAATCCTTCTGTGATCCAGTATCCCAGTAACCCCAAAGAAAGAGACATCCCTACCATTTCTGACAGCAGCCTAGTGGCCAATCTGTGTACTCTGCATCACGTATGCCCTTCATCCCTAAAGCAAAAACTCGTGATCTTAGAGACAGGCTCACAGCCTTTTGGAGGAGTCAGCCGGCCTTTTGTAGCCTGCCCCAAACCATCTCTTCTTCAGTGGCCACAGAAACCTGGAAAGCATTAGTGCCGACAGACCTGGAGTAGGGATGCGAGGCAAGTTGGCTGTGTTTGCAGTTCTTGATGGCAAACACAAAGGCTGCTGCTATTCCGGGCTCTGGGCAGAGGCGGATGTGTCAGAAGAAGGAGGAAGCGGAGGCTAGTGCCCCCGAGCTCCCAAAAGATGAGGAGCCCACTTCTCCTGGAGTCTTTCAGGCCTTCCTGCAGCAGTATCTAATGAGCCTGCTATTTCAGTGCCGAAGCAGCTAGCCGGGGGAGAGGATGCCGAGTCCTGCACTGGCTTTGGATGGCCCAAGTGGAAAGCTGGAGCAGAATCAGGGAGCACAGAGATGAGGGATAAAAATATTCTCAGGGACTAAAGAGAAAGCTTTGCAAGAGATAAAAGGAGCTAACTGTGTGCAGCTTCCCTGAGCAGTGACTAAATTGAAAGATGATATCAGTTGGGAAATATTTGAAAAGTGCAAACATCTGATGAGGGGGAAGCATTTAGCCTACACAATGTAAGGGTCAGGACCAAGAGGCACACACTGCTTCACACACTGATCATGTATGAAGGTCAGGAGGAGTTTCTTGTCAACAGAACCATTAGCCTGAAAAACTGCCTCCCAGGAGTAGGACTTTTCTACAATGGAATCTTTAAACCTGGAAGGGACCTTAGACCACAGAATGCCAAAGTTCGGAGAACCATGGACCAAAAGAATACAGATTATCAGAATGGAAAGGAATCTTAGAACAAAGTTTACCTTAGAGCATTAGAACAAAGAATATCAGAGTAGGAAAGGACTCTAGAGGTTCCTAGGAAGTACCCTATGACACAGAATACAATACACATAAAACACAAAACATCAGAGCTGGCGTGTAACTGAGAGCATAAAAAGTAGATGACTATGGCTGAAAGGAACCTTCAACCATAGAATGTCAGAACAGAAAGGGAATTTAGAACATGGAACATAGAATATAAAACTAGGAGATGACTTGGAACATAGAAAATTAAAATTGGAAGTGATTTAGGAGATATAATACAGAATGCCAGAACTGAGAGGTGTCTTAAAGCATAGAACACAGGAAAGATCTTAGAACATAGAAAATGAAATGTCGGCAAAAGAAGGGACCTTAGAATACAAAATGATCAATCTGGAAAGACTTTAAAGATTATCGAGTTCACGCACTTATTAAAGGGAATTGACTCAACTAAGTTCACTAGTACAATTATTATATTTATTTGCCTAAATGTGTGTGAATTAATTACTACATATGGCAGGGTTAGGAATAGCTAGGACATCACCCAGTGGGTTATAATCATACCCCTCTTTTTCTTTCAAAGATGCTCAATTCTGAGCAAGCAAGTTACACTGAAAAATGGCCAGCACTCACTGCTCCTCATGCTAGCTGTCCTCAAGTATTTGAAGGGCTGTCATGTGGAAGAGGGATTAGAATTGTTCTGTTTGACCCCAAAGGCTAGAACAAAAACAATAAGAGAAAGCTATTAGGAAGCTGAGTTTGATTTGATATGTGAGAAAATAGCCTCATCACAAAAATTGCCAAAGAGAATGAACTGCCTCAGGTGACTGGGCCAGCCTCCACATCCCTGGGTATTCAGCTAGTGAGGAAGTTCATGGTCAGTGATGGATTGGACAAGATGACCTCTGGTTCTCTTGCTAGCAACAACAACAAAGACGTTACCCACAGTCTCCTGGACTTGACATTAACCCATAAAAGTTTAAGAAAACTATTTTAATAAATGTGACTATATTGAATACTTCATGTATTCATATAACATGAAAAGTTCTCAAAATGGGGAGACCTAGCAGAAGAAATCAAAAGCACAGAAGAGTCCATTATCATCCCTGTCATTTTGTCTGCTTTTTTGGTTGCCCCAAAAATTGTATTCAGTGAGCCTGTCGAAAAAGAACTGACAATACTTTTATTTAGCTCTAAAAAGCAACCATTATATCAGCCTACACAATGGTCTGCTGAACAAATATTAAACAGAGATACAATATAGGAGCAATAATAGAATAGTGACCTCTCCCAGGAGTGTGTCTGTCTGAAGTCTGTTAAATATCAAAAGAGAATAATAAAAAAGTTTCCATATTTATGTGTATTTAATATATATGTAATATATATATGTGTGTACATAGATAAAGAAATAGAGAGCAAATGGTAGTTTTGGATAGAGTATCAAGTCTGGAATTAAAAACTCTCATCTTCATGAGTTCAAATTCAGCCTCAGACATTTACTAGTTGTGTGATACTGGGCAAGTCACTTAAATCTGTTTGCCTCAAGTTTCCTTATCTATAAAATGAGCTGGAAAAGAAAATGACAAACCACTTTAAGATCTCTGCTAAAAAAAAACAAATAAACAAACAAACAAAACAAACAAACAAAAAAAGAAAAACACTAAATTGGATAAAGAGAAGTTGGACACAACTGATTAACAACAAAAGATATATTAATAGCAAATGCTACTATTGTTGAAAGCTTCCTTAAAATCCTAAAATACTCAGAGAATATTTAGAACAATTTCAGTCTGAAGGGTATATTGATCCTTGGTACAATACCCCCAAAAAATGGCTTTCCAGCCTTTGCTTGAATACCCTTAAATGATAGGATCTCATGAGACTGACTTTGCCATTGTTCATGAAATATTCCCCATCAACATCATCCTTCATTATGGGATCATAAGCCTGAGGTAGTTCTTTGGATGTGATCTAGCTCAATCCATTCTTCCCAAATTAAGAAACTGAAGCCAGAAGCTTAAGGGCCCAGAGCTAGCAAGTCATGGAGTTGCAATGGGTCCCCTGTTGCTCTTATTCCCAATCCAGAACTCTTTCCACTGCATCTCAATTATTGCTCACTTTTCTGAGCCTCTACATGAGTTTTCACTATGCAATTTAGCACTTAATTTCATTGGCTTCAAATTATTCAAGAATGACTTCATGTGGGATAGTCTCAGATCCCCAAGCAGATGGTAAATTCTCTAAGAGTACAAACCACTTTCTTCCATTTCTTTTGTATCTCACAAAGTATAGAACTTTGCATGTGATAAAAAGAGCCCAACTTTAATTGGAAAGCATGAGAACCAGAGCAGAAATGTACTACCTGTTATGTTTTGGCGAGTAACTTTAACTCTTAAATTTCTGAATGAGTTGGCAGGGATGTCAGATGCTACTAGTCCAACTCATGTAAAATAAATTCCCACTATAATATGCCAACAAGTGGCCATCCAATCTCTACTTGAAGGACTCCGAGGGCAGAGAACCTCTCCCCTTTTGAGACAATCCAATCTGCTTTTTTAGGAAGTAATTTCTTCTGAAATTAGGCTTAAATTTCAACCTCAGTCTAATTTAATGTAAATTGGGAATGATTTTATGTCTATAGGAAGTAAGAAATGAATATTTGTTTTTTTTAATGTCACACAGTAGCATAGTCAATATATCCTCTCAACTAAAATGGGTGTAGAAAGTTGTTTGAAGAGAAAAGCTTATGATTCAATGATAAAAGAGAAAAGAAGCAACTGGGCAGGAATTAGAGAATCTGGATTCAAATCCTGCTTCTGATGCTTCCTGACTGTTACTTTGGGTAAGTCAATTAACTCCTTGAACCTCAGTTTCTTCATCAGTAAAATGAGAAAGTTGGACTAGATGACCTCCAAGAGCTTCTCCATCTCTAAATCTGTGGTCTTATGAACCTCATGATAAAAGAGTGAAAAGATCACTGAGAGTACACTGGTTGCAATATACAGGGAAAGGTCAGTTAAGATGTGACAAAGCACTTGCCATGTGACCTAGGCTCAGTCTAGAAATGTATCACCCTTATGAGAGTCAGAAAGCATAGAGAACTTAGTACATAAAATTAGAATCAGAAAGGAGATTTGCACACTGAATATCTGAGCTGGAAGAGAACATAGAACTTAGACTATCAGAAACAGAAGGGGGCTTAGAGTGTTAGAACAGGAAGAGATTTCCCAACATGGAATGTCAAATCAGGAAGGAAACAGAGTAGAGAACACAGAATGTCAGAGTTGGAACACTTCCCCATCTGTAGCAACAAGGCTGCCCCTGTTGATCTTTTATGTTTTTATCTTCCTTATGATCATTCAAATTGTCTCTTTTCCAATACCGTGGATGGGAAACTTCCATCTATCATATATTTATTTTCTTAATATTAAAATACCCTCTTAGATCAAGAAATTGAGATTCAGAAAAGTAAGGTCTCAATAGGCAGACAGGAAGCTGACCCTGAGTAAGCACAGAGACTTCCTCAGGATCAAGAAGGCATTGAAAGTAAAGAGGCAAGGGATCAGGCTCCAACTGTTAAGCCTCTGGCATGGTATGTTTGAGGAACAGGGACCTTACTTGCATGGGTCAGAAGCTAGCTAAGTCAACAATTATTCTGTAGCAGGCTACAGAGAAAAGAAAAAGGGAAAAAAGAGGCTACTCTCTTGCCCTCCTTACATTTTAATTAGTCAAACAGATAATAATCAGGAATAGTCAGACGCCAGAGAGCAGGCCAGAATCCAGGCCAACAATCATGAGGCCCAGGATGAGCAAGAAGGAAGAGGACAAAGCAAAGAACAGATTTTAGGATGAGCAGGAAAACTGAAAAGAACACCGAGAGAGGCTTCCTGGAAAGATGGAACCAACCCCAAAATGGCACGGTGATGAACAGATGGGAGTATCTTGGTGCTATGTAACTGTCCCCAGTGGGAAGTGGGAGGCAAACCCAAAGAGACAGGAAGGCCTTGAATCCTCTGAATGGCCTATGTAATTGTTAAGAAAGGTGACGCAGAGAGGCTGCAAACAGCAAGCAACAGATTCTATTCTTGAATTTGTTGATAGGAAACTGGTTTAGGGAGGAAAACACTTCACTAGAATTGGGAAATCTGAGTTCAACCCCCAACACAGCTCATGAGATATAGGACAAATCACGCCCCCTGTAAAATTCGATTTTCTGATTTGTGAAATGAAAGAGTTGGACCTCTAGAGTCCCTTACAGTTTTAACATCCTGAGTTCCGAAGATCCTTCCCAGCTCTGATATTCAATGTTCCATGAGCCCTCCCAGTTTTGACACTTTGAGTTCTAAGGTTCCTTCCAGCTGTGACATCCCGAGTTCTAAAGTCCTTCCTGAACTCTAAGCTCCCATACTCCATTGCTAAGGCTGCTTTCCAGTTCTAACATCCTATGATCCTACAACCTTAAATGCATTTGCTAAAAAGCACCTGGTAACACTTTAGATAGAGCACTGGGACTTGCGTCAAGAGAATTAGAGTTCAAAAATGGCCTCCGATTTTTACTAGTCTCCCTGAGAAAGTGACTTTGTTTCTTAGTTTCCTCAGCTATAAAATGGGAAGAATAACAGCACCCACCTCTCAGTATGTTAGATCAGAGGAGATAATATTTATAAATCACTTAGCAAAATACCTGAAACACAGTAGGCACCAATTAAATGTTCCTTTTCTTCCTTCTTCTCACATAATATTCCCAATTTCTATTGCCAAAGTGGGACCAATTATTCAGGTCCCAAAGATCCACCTAGCACCACAGGAATACCTGATGTCAAAGAGAATCAGATGAACTGACCACCTTACTCCATTCAAACTAGTTTAAGTGAAATCAGCTGGTCTGAGAGGGCCTCTTTTCACTTAACCCAAAGAAAAGCAAAAAACCCTAAGCCTGATTTCACCTGTTTGTGATCATTACAAGAGAAGGAAGAAAGATGCTTAAATCAGAATCAAAGAATTTCAGAGTTTTACTGCAGAGGTCATTACATCAAAAGAAATTCTCTCTAGAACATACCTAGCAAGCAGTTCTCCAGCTTCCACCAAAAGACCTCCGGTAATGAGCAATTTGAATCTTCTGTGGGAGCTCATTCTGCCTTTTGGACAGCATGACGCTAACCTCTGCCTCTGGGTAACTCCTAGGTTAGCGGTCTTAGTTATACCATCTGGGACTGATGAGAGAACTCTAGGCCTCTTTCACTTGGTAGCCCTTTCAAACATGCCAAAGCAGCTCTCATAGTCACCGCAAGTCTTCTCTTCAGCAGTAAGCATCTCTTGCTCCTGCATTTGTTCCTCATGTAGCTTGACCTCAGGTCCCGTCACTATCTTGGTTCCTTCCTTTTGGAGGCTACTCCTCTTCCTCAGTGCCCTCCCTAAAATAAAGTTCTCAGAAACAAGCACATGATTGCAGGGACATTGAATGAGGACAGATTACAACAGAGCTCTTGCCTTGTTAATCACTCTTCCTTGATTAATCCACTAAAGACTGGGTTAGTTTTTCATCTGCCATGCAACTGTTGACATGGATTGAACTTTGGAGAACTGTTTATTCTTTCCTGAAGTGCTTGACCATACATGGAACCATTCTGGTTTGAGGGCAGCTATATAGTGGGCAGTCCCAGAGTCCTCAGCAATCTGTACTTTTCCTGATCATATCCCTGAATGTGGTGGTTGGTCACTCACAGTTTCTAAGTTTTAGTTAGCCACATGAAGAAGGAAGCTACCCAGGTTCAAGCTTAAGGCTTCAGTCCCAGAAGTCCAGAGCAGGGCTTCTCAAACTACGTCTCGCGGGCCAGATGCGGCCACTGGGTTATGGCAAATGGGCTGACAGAGTGTGAGTTTTAACTATAGTCTGGCCTTCCACCAGTCTGAGGGACAGTGAACTGGCCCCCCATTTAAAAAGTTTGAGGACCGCTGATCCAGAGCAATCAGAATCATAGAATTAGAACTGGAGAAGACTTTACAGAACGTCTAATCTCACATATTCAAATTACAGCTAAGGAAACTGAAGCCCTTAGAGGGTAAGCGATTTTTTTTTTCCAGGGTCACAGAGTTTGTTTGTGTCAGGGACAGGTTTGTGTCATAGGATTTGAAGCCATTTCTTTTTAACTTCAAGTCCATTACTCTACTCATTCCATTACCCTACCTCTCAAAACCATGAGCTTGTCTCCTCACATAGCCATTTGATATACTCTGAGTCCACTCTCTGGTTTGCCACTTGTTCAATCATAAAGAAACAAGGGGTTCTGGGATTTCTCTTTGTCTGTTTAATCATTCAAAAATGGCGCCTTAATTGAGTCAACTCAGTAACCTGATAAGAAATGCTAGAGACAAATGTCAGTGAGCACATATTTCTCTTCCTTTTTCTCCATCTTTAATCATGTTCTTTATTTTCTCTCTTCTTTTCCCTATTCCCCTTGTTTCCCTTCCACATGTTTTAACGCATTCTGATCTCTATATAAGCCAGTTCATATTGGGCTTGCCAGCCCTGGCTCTCTGTCCATGGTTGTCTGTTTTTATTCCTTTCCTAACGGCCGGCCCTAAACGGCTCCTCATCCTTCCCTTTTTTCTGTCTTCCCCTTTCTGTCCCTGCCTCTCCTTTCTCTTACCCTCTCCCTGTTAATAAGATCTTGTGGGTGGCTACAGAGTCTCCCAACTGTGTTTTCTTTCCCCTTCTCTCTCATCTTGGTGGGGTCTGTAGCCAGCTCTGCTGTTGCTCAGAGATGTGGAGGCAGTTGCTAAGAGACAGTGAAACGTCAGTACCTGGCCCTCGAGGAAAAAAAGAGAGAGAGAAAGAGGGAGAGAGGGAGGGGGAGGAGGGAGCCAGGAAGGGGAGGGAGACCTGGCTGAAGCCACACACTCCAGCAGCTTTGGTACCAGCTGAGTTTCAAGAATAGGCTTTGGGGTGCTCTGAACTTTCCTCTGAGCGCCCCTGTCTCTCGGCCCATCTCAGAGAAGAGGGCTTGAAAGGGACGGAAGGAGAACGCCTCAGGAGGTGCTGGCCAGGGAGCCCGGAGACATGGAGGAGGAGAGGGAGGGGGAGGGAAAGAGAAAAGGAGGGAAGGAAGGCAAGCTGTTCTCCTGAAACAACCTGGGATTCCAAGAGGGAAATCCTTGTCTGCCTCCACACTGAATGCAGCGTTCCTGGGCCAGAGTGAGTAATTGCTTTAGGGGATACAGAGTGAGAAGAAGGGTAGGGGTAAGGGGGGCACCTGGGAGACCCTGGGGCTGGGAGGATTAAGGCTGGAGATGGGGTCATTTTCTTGTATCAGGAATTGAGGTTGGGAGGAAGGCAGGGGGGATTGATGCTGGGGTGGAGGGTGAGGAGACAGACCCAAAGTGTCTCAAGGGGAAGGGGTGAGAAAGGTGGTCTAAGGCCACCCATGTACTATGTTATTGCTGTCTGGGAAGGGAGGCTAGCAGGTGCAGGGAGTGGGGGTGGGGAGCATTCATGGAAAAGGATGCTGGGAGTAGGGGTGTGTACAGTGTGTGAAAGATGGTGGGGGAAGGTCCGGCTGAGTGTTTGAGAGGCAACTAGAGGCAAAGATGTCAAAGGAGGTGAGTAAGAGGAAGGGCAGGCAGCTTGGGATAGAGGCAAAGGGTAGATCAGGAGGGGGACGAGTGAAAGGGGTTCTGGGAGGGAATACCAAGGTTCTTCTGGGATGATGACAGCCCAGCCCTAGTGGGTGTGTTATAGAAGAGGCAGGTGTGTGTTTGTACTAATGGGGGGGGGAGCCATAGAAGTAATGGTCCACAGGATTTCAGTGTGATGGGTGGGTTGGGGTCACTAGAGGGGAGGGAGGTTTTCTAGCAACTCCACCATTTGCAGAAGGGGTCCAAGGTTGGAAAAGCCCAGAGCTAAGGGGTATGATGTCAGCATCATCCTTTGAGATGGAGCCATAAAGTGAAGGGCATGGAGAGGGAAGGGAGGAGGAGGAGGAGGAAGAGCCCATGCGAGGAAGGCCATAGCAAATGTCTTCTTTCCTGAGCCCTCTGCTAAGCATCTGCTCTTCCAATCTTGTTGGCAGATGATGCAGTGGGGACTTCTAACCACTCCCTGCTGAATACAGGAAAAGAACACGGGACTAGGAGCAAGTTCCCAGTTAAGCACGGCATTGACTTAGAGGGAAAGCTTCGGATTGTCCCTTTGGTGACTTCACCTGTGGTCTTGGCTCTTCGGGATTCGTGGGCTAGCCAAACCTCCCCAAGAACACACAGACAGAAGTCATCTTCTCAGGCGAGTGTTTTTCTGCTCCTGTACTCCTTAGTCCAGGAAACGTTTCCCTTGCAAAGGGCCTGCCACCTTCTGGTGGGACCCATGGAGACCCACTTCAACCTGGGCATCCTTCCCAGGAGGCTAATCCCTTGTCTCTCTTTGATTATTAAATATCTCCACAAGATGGGTTCTGCAGCCCTGAGTGCTAGGATTCAAAGGACTGGATTTGCCCCTTAGGAGATTTCAGAGGCTCAGAGTAAAGGCTGGGACTCAGCTAGGGGTGGGGAAGGTGCCAGATTGAACCTTCAGCCCTCCCCCTGTTTCCCCAGTCAGACGTTTAACCAAGAATATCTTGGGATCTTTGAGGATTTTCAATGGCCCAGAGTATCCCGGGGCACAGTTTCAAGGACTGCTGCCAGCTGGTCCCACTGGATGTCTCCCTTGGTTTCTACGCTCTTGCCCATCTTCCCCAAACCCCCGGAGCCTTGGCTGAGCCTCCCTGCGGTCCCACCAGGTGCCACCAAAGGAACCCTGCCGGTGCTTCTCACCTGGGGAGCCCTTTCATGCTTCCCATGCTCCCGGGCCGGCCAGAGCCAATGACAGTCCGTGGACAGAAGCCCCACCTCCCCCAGCCCCTGGCCACAATGTAGCTGCCTTCTGGCCCCAGTGACTATTCTCTGAGCCTTAGGGTGATGGGCTCCTCTTGGTCATGCTGCTGCTGGCAGAGGACTGAAATGGGCCCCGTTGGGTCCCAGCTGGTCCGACCGTGCTCTCTGAAGCCAGCCCTGCTGCTGGCCGCCCTCCTTTTTACGGCAGGGCTGGCCCTGGCCGATGCCGTCGCCAGCTGCCCGGTCCTGTGTACCTGCCGCAGCCAAGTGGTCGACTGCAGCAGCCAGCGCCTTTTCTCTGTGCCTCCTGACCTCCCACTGGACACTCGAAACCTCAGCCTAGCCCACAATCGCATCGCCACCGTTCCACCGGGCTATCTCACCTGCTATGGGGAGCTCCGGGTGCTGGACCTGCGGAACAACTCCCTGGTCGAGCTGCCCCCTGGGCTCTTCCTCCACGCCAAGAGACTGGCCCACTTGGACCTGAGTTACAACAACTTCAGCCACATCCCTGCGGACATGTTCCTCGAGGCTCAAGGGCTGGTCCGCATTGACCTGAGCCATAATCCCTGGCTGAGAAAAGTCCACCCGCAGGCCTTCCAGGGTCTCTCCCAGCTCCGAGAACTTGACCTCAGCTATGGGGGACTGGCTTTCCTCAGCCTCGAGGCCCTAGAGGGTCTGCCCGGACTAGTGACCCTCCAGATTGGTGGGAACCCCTGGGTATGTGGCTGTACCATGGAGCCCCTCCTGAAGTGGCTGAGAAATAAGATTCAGCGCTGTACAGCAGGTAGGAGATGGGCCGTTTGGGTTGGGTGTGAGGGGGCCAAGATGCCTTGGACGGGGGAAACATACTATTATAGGGCTCTTAGTCCCATTGAACAGGTCCAGGGAGAGAAAGTAGTGTACCCAGGCACACAGACATGGTTTTCAAATTTGAAACCCAATGCTTGAAGAGGGGCCCAGCTGCAAGGATCTTTGACCTTTGTCATGCCTCTTGATGGGCCGGGGAAGTCTATTAACCTTTCTCCAAATAATATACTTAACTGCACATAGGATGACAAAGGAAATCAACTCTATTAAAATAAAGCTATCAAGATGTTTAAAACAAAAAATTCACAGATCAGTGGCTAAGAATCCATTCACCTGAAGCTAGCGGAGTCCTAGAATCATAGACTGAGAGCTGAAGGGGAATTTAGAAGGCATCTGGTCCAACTCCCTCATTTTACAAGGAGGTAAACTGAGGCCCAGAGAGGAAAGGTGATTTCCTCAAGATCAAATGGGTAAGTAGCAGAACCGGGATTTCAGCTGCGCCCCCCACTCCTAAACCAGCCTTCTTTCCTTTGCAATCTGTTGAGCAAGGACAATGGAAAGCAGCCACAAAAGACTCTCCCCCAAGCTTCTAAGTATTGGATTTAAAATGCTATAAAAATGTGAAACCCATTATTGCTATTGGAGCTCTGCCCCAAACAAAGAGAAGTTATTATATTCTGGCTAATAGTCGTATTAGTTCACATTTCTTGAGTACTTTTTCTCACAGCAACCCAGGGAGTTGTGTATTAGCATGTCAAATTGTAGCTAATGTATTAGCACCCCCATTTTCCAGCTGAGGAGGAGCCTGGGATCCCAAAAGGGGAAGTAGCTTGCCAAGAAAATGTTGGAGTTGGGATCAAACCCAGAGGCTACAAATGTAAGACCAATTGTTAGTTTCCAACCCACACTGCCTACCTAAGGCTTTGTGGGGCATAACTGGCAGCTAGGCAGTTAGAATGTGGGGGGGGGGGCGGCTTAAGAGTCAGGAATACTTCCTGGAACTGGAATCCTTTCTCTCACACTTAATATCTGCATGACCCAAGCAAGTCATGTAATCTCTCTTGCCTCAGTTTCCTCATCTGTAAATTGGGAGAATAAGGTCACCTACCTCCAAGAATTGTTTTGAGACTTCACTAAGATAACACAAGTAAATCATCTAGCCATCCTTAAAGGGCTCTACAGATGCAGGAGAGTATTATCAAAAGATCTCAGGAGAGGGCTGAGGGACTTGAAAAGAATTTTCTGGGGCTAGGAGGCTAGAATCTGAAAACCCAGAAAATTTAAAAGCAGCACAAAGTTCAAGCTCATTCCCAGTTTCTCCAGAATTTAGGGGCTGAAAGGATGTGGATACAACACCAAATTGAAGTACTAGCCAAGCCAGACGTAGCATAAAATGGATCCAGCTGTGAATGCAGCTACCAGTCACAGCCAAACCTGAGGCACAGCTCCACTAGCAGAATTCTGTGCAGAAAGGCTCAGCCCAGCAGGATCCTGCATTTCTCCAAATCCTGCCCAATGGTCAAACCAGTTGGATATGGCATATGAGCACAGCTATGACTTTCCTGCAGCGTGGGCTAGGAAGCCCCCTGGGAAAGGGTAGAGGAGTCGGGAAAATTCGAGGGAAGCTCTGGGAGCATTGGGTGTGGGTGTGGATGGGCCAGGACCAGAATAGTATGGGGGCCGTGGGTCACGACTACATCTCTTCCACAGAACTGTGGGAGGGAACTCCTTCAGGGCCGAAAATAGCTACAGAACCCACATGTGAGGTTCAGGTGCTTGGGCCAAGCAGCAATGGGGCTACATTAGGGGATACAGAGAGAAGGGATGGATGGAGCCATTTCAAATATCACACAACTCTAGGAGGTTGTTTCTTTCATATGTTCTTAAATTGATGGGAAAAGCTACAGAAAGCAGGTGTTTGGCAATTATTGGAGAGAATAACAAAGTCCCATTTCTGCTTCTCTTCATTTGTTTTCTGCCTTGCCTGCCCACCAGAGCTTCCAAAAAGAGTGGGGAGGGAACAAGGCCTATCGTGGGCCAGGAACTATATTAGAAGTTTTATAAATATTACCTCCTAACATAGAGTCACAGAGCTCTGATGATCCTTAGAAATTCTCTTCCTCATTGGAAGAGTATGGATTCAAGGGAGCAGCTAGGGGGCGCAGTGGATAGAGCACCAGCCTTGAATTCAGGAGGACCCAAGTTCAAATCTGATCTCAGACACTTAACACTTCCTAGCTGTGTGACCCTGGGCAAGTCACTTAACCCCAGCCTCAGGGAAAAAAAAAAAAAAAAATACTCTTCCTTTGAGTATGGATTCAGACCTAGAAGGGGCCTCTGAGGCCATCTGATAGAACCTCCTTATTTTACAAAGAAGGAAACTGAGGGTCAGGAAAATTAAATGATTTACCCAGAGTCACACAGCTAGCAGGTAACAAAAGTGAAATTTGAACCCAGGTCTTCATGACTTTGCCCAATCCAACACTCAATCCAATATGACGCATTGCCTGACTAATTAGAAGACTAAAAAAGTCCCATGTGGCTTAAGCAAAATCACAGAACCAGGAGCAAAGATGAGATTAGAACCCAGGCCCCAGGACAACCATTCTGTCTTTCTTTATACCACACTTCCTGATGCCATTAACCTTGGAACTCTATATCCCCCTTTCTTTCTGAGCTCCCATTTCTCCTTCTTGATGTATCTCCTGATCTGGCCAAATACAGGTGACCCCATGATAGGCCTGATAAAGCTACCCTACCTCTAAGGATAATGTTGCTAAATCCAGAAAGATCATATGAAATAATTAGTAACATGATATATAAAGTGATTTTTTAATCTAAGATTATTGATGTCAATAATGATGAAGACTTTTCAAGGGACAGTGGCCTGATATTGTGGGGCAAATTTTTTGACCTGAGTACCCCATATAGGGAAAATAAGTTGATATGATGATGTTAGGGGATGGTGTGCCTCTTTGCCTCAGTTTCCTCATCTGTGCAATTTAAGAAAATTAAAGTGGCGCAAAGTCCAAAGTCCAAGCTGCTCTCCAATTTTCCAGAATTTGGAGGTTGAAAGTACTGCCCAAGCCAGTGTGTATTAATTCACTGTGTGACCTCTGAAGGTCATACTGTGGATTCAAAAGCAACCACAGAAGGAAGAGGGGCAACCCTTTCCCATGGGGAGCTCAAAGGCAACTCAAAATTTGCTCCTTAATAGTAGAAAGTGCCAGCCACCCTGACTAAAGATGGCAGCACTTTGCCATGAGTCACCTAATTGACATGTAAGAAGCACAGACTTTGCCACTGGGGAGCCCCTGCTACAGGCTAAAGTGGAAGAGCACTGGGGCCCCCAGAGATTAGGGGACCTCTCCCTGTGATCAAAAGGCTTCTCTGCTTTCTCTTTGCAGATTCCCAGCTGGCCGAGTGCCGAGGCCCCCCAGAAGTGGAGGGTGCCCCACTGTTCTCCCTCACAGAGGAAAGCTTCAAAGCTTGTCACCTGACCTTGACCCTCGATGACTACCTATTCATTGCCTTTGTGGGTTTCGTGGTCTCCATAGCTTCTGTGGCCACCAATTTTCTCCTGGGGATCACGGCTAACTGCTGCCATCGTTGGAACAAGGCAAGCGAAGAGGAAGAGATCTGACTCAGTTTCTCTGGTCTCCCTCCATGTTGCTAAGTGCTGCTACCCCCGACGATGCTAGGCCGGCAAGGAGGAGATCATGGGCCCCATTCCATGCCAGCTCCATGGCTTCCCTCCCTCCAACCACTGTCACTGTTAAAATGAGATTAGTCATCAGGAGCTGATGCCAATGGTCTACCAACCCTGATGCCAATCTGCCAGCTATTGGCTCTGCTGACTCCTGATAGCTGAAAGCTCAGAAACCTTCGATGCTAACCCTTTCCCATGCCATTAGCCCATTAGGCTGCCTCCTACCCAGCTACTGCCACCAAGAGAGAAAACCCTTTCCTGGCTTTTGCCAGTCTCATTTCTCCATCCATTGAAAGATTAAAGTAATCACCCAGAATCTGGCTCTTCTCAAAGCCCCATTTCCTATCCTCCCCACTGGGAGCTCTAACCCCTCGGGGAGTTGGCCAGGCCATCCTGGGACTCTTGCCCATGTAAACTACATAGGGCGAAGAACTCTGTCAGTGAAGGACAGAACTGTAACTAAGATGGGGCAATCAGAATATGTCCCCAGTGTACCAAAATGTAAAAGGTACAGCCAGCATTATACTTCAGCAGCATAAATACAACTGAACTTAGCAACTAGTTAACAGGAATAATCAATTAAAATATACCACTGATATTACAATCTATCCTCCTTCCCCAAAACTAAATTTGTCTTCAAAATTTAACTTAAAGATAGATTTTGGGAGGCTTCCTCCAAGTTTACCCCAGCCCCTAGACTTGCTAGTTATGACTCTGGTAAAGGTGATAGAGGAGATAGACATGGAATGGAGATGGAGGTGGGGGGGAGGCAACAGAAAGAGGAACCTAGGTCATAAAGTTAGCCACTTTACTCTCACTTGTTAAGTGGGACATTTTCCTGAGAAGCCCCCCCCCCCCCCCGTAAGTTTCTCCCAGTGGCTGATCTCACTTTCTATTCATTTTGATTAGAGATTAACTTAAACCCCTTATTGGATTAACCAAATCCAACAAACAATTAAAGAGCCTCACCAGTTTAGAGGAAAGTGATACTGATGCAAAGATAAAGTGAAAGTCCTTCTGGCCTTCAAGGGGTTTACATTCTACTGAAATGAGGTAAACAGTTGAGTACCCACGGGCTAATTGGGGGAGAAGAGGGAATGCTAATGACTGAGGTCATCCAAAAAGGTTTCCAGAAGTCTTATGAGTTGAGTCTTGAGCAAAACTGAAGGGTTCTTCTAAGGGGCAGAGGCCAGTAGAGAACAAATCTGGCAAGGGAGGGATGGAAGAGATGATGGCAGTCAAAGCAAAGGCATTGAGATGGGAAATAGAATAAGGAACTGGAAAAGAATTAGGTGGTGATTTTGTTCGGATAGTGGGGAGGGAGATAGTAAGAAGATGAAAACTGGGGCAGCTAGGTGGCACAGTGGATAGAGCATTAGCCTTGAATTCAGGAGGATCTGAGTTCAAATGTGGTCTCAGACACTTAACACTTCCTGGCTGTGTGACCCTGGGCAAGTCACTTAACCTCAGCCTCAAAAAAAAAAAATAAATAAATAAAAAATAAAAAATAAAAATAAAAAGAAGATGAAAACCTGGAAAAGGAGATTGGAGCCAAATTTTCAATGGCTGGAAAGCATTAAATGCCAAATTGAGGAGTTAGTATTTGGTCCTAAAGGTGATCCTTGAGCAAATGAGTGGCATGGGCTAATGCAGAGTGAGTTAAATTTATAGACCTAGTTTAAGGAAGATAGGTCCGAGGAGCATATTCTGGAGAGCCATTCACCTAGTCCACAAGACAAGTATTTCCTAAGCACTTGGGAAATACAGTATCCTAGGCATTGCATATCCCTAAACGCTGGTCATGCTGTTCTGCACACAGTAGGCTTTTAACAAATGTTTGCTGCTCTCTTTATTGATTGGAACACTAAGTCACAGCCCTTGAGATTCAAACAATGGAAACAGGTGAGCATAGAGAATGGAGCCTGGGGCAGCTAGGTGGTGCAGTGGATAGAGCACCAGCCTTGAATTCAGGAGGACCCGAGTTCAAATGTGATCTCAGACACTCAACACTTCCTAGCTGTGTGACCCTGGGCAAGTCACTCAATCCCAGCCTCAGGAAAAAAAAAAAAGAGAGAGAGAGAGAATGGAGCCTAAGAATGCTCAGGCATGGGTACCACTAGTTCAGTGAGCCAGGGATACTGCCCATCCCAACATTCCCAGGTTCTATGCTCACCAGGACCAGTGAACATTGTCAAATTGTCCCTTGGTGGATTACAGGCAGACAAGAAATCTATTATAGCACAGGTATCAATAGATCTATCAATAGAGTGAATATTCATTCATTCTCTCAGTGAGCATTTAATGAAGACTTGCTGTGTGCCAGGCATTGCTCCCCATGCTGAGGATACAGAAACAAAAACCCAGTCTCTGTCATCAAAGTGTTTGCCTTCTATTGGAAGAAACATCAAGCATACATCATCTTCTTAAAATGCACACAAAGTAGATATGAAGTCATCTCAGGGAGAAGAAAGTATCAAGTGGAGGCCGGGGAAAGCTGGTAGGAAGATGGGCACGAATCTGTGTGCATCACGAAGATGATTTTAACAGCTGCCTAGGTAATGGGTTTGAAATGGGCAAGACTTAAGACAAGAGACCCATTAGGAAGCTATTGCCATTCTTTAACTGAGAGGCAATGGAGGGCTGAGCTGAGTGGGGAATGGGGACAGAAGAGATGTTGCAGCTAAGATGCTAACTCCCAATAGAACTGGGTACAATAATATCCTGATACAATTTGGTCAACTGAGAAAGCCCCCAATGGCAAAGTGAATCATTCTCTGCCTTAGAAGAGAGTTCTACCCTATTTTTTTTAACTGGTCCTACAATTTCATCAGTAGAGGGAACTCCCATTGAGAAACATCTCTCTGCTGATGCAGGAAGGGGATGAAACATTGCAGACTAAATGAAGCTAAAATGTATGGTAAGGGATGGGATTGCAAGGGACATAGAGACATGGAAGATTCTACATCAGTGCATCCAAGCGCCCCTCCTATCGAGATTCAGCAACTTGGCAGAACTGACTGGATGGAATTATCCCATAAGAGGCTGTGGGGCCAGTCCCATTTCTGTGACTTGCTGGCTCCCAAGCACTTCAAGAGAATTTGAGGGGAATGAGAGAGACAGTGCCAACAAGAAGCCCGTCCTCCCCACAGATGCTTTACCTAGAGAAACTGAAAGAGTCAGCAGAGAAATTCCCAGAATTTAGAGAAAAGAACTCAACAGAGACAATACTCTATTGGAATCCCTTAATCTCAGTTCCCGACATCCAGAGCTGAGGATCACTGTCTTCCTGCCATCACTGGTGAGGCAACTCTTTTGACTGCTCGGTTCTCTTGTTAGAGCCTGTAATATTCTAGATGAGAGACTCTAGTATTCTATGGGATGACCTTTTCAAAACAACGCTACTAATGCAAACAGTTAAGACCTCCCCACATGGGGAATATTTCATAGAAATCTATAACCATCTTCTAGAGACCTTTGTTTGCTGATATATGGCTAATGTATCTCAAGACATGTATGTTTTTGTTTGTTTGGGTTTTTTTTTTTTTGTTTTGTTTTGCTCTGTTTTCCATAGAACTAGGACCAAACAAGATGCCAAGTGCCACTTGAGGTCAGATGCACTTCTCGGCCTGTATTTTTCTGTCTCCATCAGTGGCAAAGCTAAGGGTGAACTTTTATGAACAGGATAGATGCCTTTAAGAAGCAGATACTTTTCCAGCTGTGGAAATGTTCTGAAACATGTGCACATGTGCGCACACACACACACACACACACACACACACACACACACACACACGAACCATAGTGTAGCAAGAAAGGACACTGGACCCAGAGCCAAGGGAAAAGCTGGGTTCTGTTCTTAGCTCTGCTGCTAATTAGCTATGTAATCCAGAGTGAATTATTTTCCCCTCTCTGGATCTGTTTTCCCATCTGTAAAATGAATGGAGTAAAAGCTAGATTTTTGCTAAGGTCCCTTCCAGCTCTAATAGTCTGGGATTCCCAAGAAAATGGTGGAACTCAGTAAGCATGAGGCTTGTTCTTCCTCTCCAGAGCCCTTTTCCTTTCCAATAAATTGCCTTCCATCTCTTTGCTGGGGCTCTCCCAAAACACAAAAATATGTTGAAGAAAAAAATCTCTTAAAGGCAATGTAGCAATCCTGGTCACAACTGTTCCAATTGCCCTGGTGATAAACATCCTTGGTGGTCTTCCCACAAGGCTTCATTTTCATTTTTTTTTTACAGATTGATTTGTTTGTAACTCTGTGTGTATACGTGTCTATGTAAGGTTTAAAATGTATCTGGCTCCACTCTTGATGGGGCCAAGCTCCCCCGGGGGAGCTGAGCTCAGGTCTCCTGCACTGTTTTCTGGTATGTTCCTTGCTGCTGTTGTGTTTTCTGATATGCCAAAGTGGGGCTTGAAGGCCTCAACTAACTTGCATGAGGTGGAATTGGCCCCTCAGGAAGAAAAGAAAGAAAGGAAGGGAGGGAGGTGGGGGAAGGAAAGAAACAAGGAAGGAAGGAGGCAAGCTGGAATAAAGGAAGGAAGGAAGAGAGGGAAGGAGGGAGGATGGAAGAGAGAAAGAAAGAAGGAAAGAGGGAAGCAGGAAGGAAGGAAGGAAGGAAAGAAGGAAGGAAGGAAGGAAGGAAGGAAGGAAGGAAGGAAGGAAGGAAGGAAGGAAGGAAGGAAGGAAGGAAGGAAGGAAGGAAGGAAGGAAGGAAGGAAGGAAGGAAGGAAAGAAGGAAGGAAGGAAGGAAGGAAGGAAGGAAGGAAGGAAGGAAGGAAGGAAGGAAGGAAGGAAGGAAGGAAGGAAGGAAGGAAGGGCAAGACAGAGAGAGGGAGGGAAAGAAGGAGAAAAATCTAAGAAAGAAAGAAAGAAAAGAAAGAGAAAAGAAAGGCATGCAGGAAGAAAGTAAAAAGAGAAAAGATGGAAGGAAGAAAGAAAAAAGAGACAGAGACAAAGACAAAGAAAGGAAGAGAAAAGAGGAAGAAAGAGAAAGAAGGGGAGAAAAGGAGAAAAGAAAAAAGAGGAAGAGAGAGAAGGAGAAAGAGGGAAGGAAGGAAGGAAGGAAGGAAGGAAGGAAGGAAGGAAGGAAGGAAGGAAGGAAGGAAGGAAGGAAGGAAGGAAGGAAGGAAGGAAGGAAGGAAGGAAGGAAGGAAGGGAGGGAGGGAGGGAGGGAGGGAGGGAGGGAGGAAGGAAGGAAGGAAGGAAGGAAGGAAGGAAGGAAGGAAGGAAGGAAGGAAGGAAGGAAGGAAGGAAGGAAGGAAGGAAGGAAGGAAGGAAGGAAGGAAGGAAGGAAGGAAGGAAGGGAGGGAGGGAGGAAGGAAGGAAGGAAGGAAGGAAGGAAGGAAGGAAGGAAGGAAGGAAGGAAGGAAGGAAGGAAGGAAGGAAGGAAGGAAGGAAGGAAGGAAGGAAGGAAGGAAGGGAGGGAGGGAGGGAGGGAGGGAGGGAGGGAGGGAGGGAGGAAGAAGGAAGGAAGGAAGGAAGGAAGGAAGGAAGGAAGGAAGGAAGGAAGGATGGCTCTAGAAATCTTGAACAGAGTCAGACTCTTTCCCCCTTCTTCACTATCTCCCTCCCTCCCTCATTCTCTTCTCCCATTCTTCAAGGACCCATTTAGGCTAAAGAAGGGTCCTTCATGTTAGACTACAGGACATCAAACAAAGTTCTACATGGCCAGCAAGGCCTGAGGGCCAATGAAGCAACCTGATCTGCAAATTTTCCATTCCCAACCACTCCATTCTCAATCTAGAACCATCTTCACTTATTCCTACAGTGCATCTCCAAAAGAACTGTACAGGAACAGACAAGCGTGAGTGATGCACCTTAGGGATTGGCCCTAAGCAGATGAGGGGTTTGGGGCATCTGTAGGTAGTCATTTGCCTTCAGAATTGGGGGAGATCCACAGCAGTTCCATTATGACCAACCAGAGACCCTTATTTTCATGCCCTTACTCTACATCTTCCCTGCATCCTTCCACAAGCATGGAATTGCCTGGAAGCTCTCCAAGAAGGAGCGATTCGCCAGCGCCATTTTCTTGCATTCACTCCTCATGGTCCTGTCTTCTAAAGGCCAGAGGAATCTAATTGCCCTCTTTTAGAAGATACAGAGAGGAAGCGAGCAATGTAAGATGAGAGGTCTTTCCTTGCCCCCTGCCTATTGACCATCGATCTGGCTCCTGGAGAGTAGGGCTTTCAGCTTTTCTAACCACTGTCTCATGATGTGCGATGTCTGTGGGTGGGAGGGGGGACGGGAAGATGCCAATCTTTGTACGGAGACAATTTTATAACCGTGGACTTTTGTAACTGTGAAAATTTTTTTCATAAATGTACATTAATAATAAAGAATGAATAGTTTAACAAAGAGTCTGGAAGGACATAAAAGAGGATAAAAAAGGGGGAGGAATAATCATAAGGATTGACTGTTTATACAGCATTCCAATATTGAAAAATCACAAAACCTATGGAAGGTAGCAGGAAACTGAATTCAAATTTGACCTCAGACACTCACTAGCTATATGATCCTGGATGTGATCCTTTTTTTGTGGTATTTTTTTAAATTAATTTTATAATTATAAAATTTTTGACAGTATATATGGATGAGTAATTTTTTATAACATTATCCCTTGTATTCATTTTTCCAAATTTTCCCCTCCCTCCCTCTACTCCCTCCCCTAGATGACAGGCAATCCCATACATTTTACATGTGTTACAATATACCCTAGATACAATATATGTGTGTAAATACCATTTTCTTATTGCACGTTAAGTATTGGATTCCGAAGGTATAAGTAACCTGGGTAGATAGACAGTAGTGCTAATATTTTACATTCACTTCCCAGTGTTCCTTCTCTGGGTATAGTTATTTCTGTCCATCATTGATCAACTGGAAGTGAGTTGGATCTTCTCTATGTTGAAGATTTCCACTTCCATCAGAATACATCCTCATACAGTATTGTTGTTGAAGTGTACAGTGATCTTCTGGTTCTGCTCATTTCACTCAGCATCAGTTCATGCAAGTCTCTCCAAGCCTTTCTGAATTCACTGGATGTGATCCTTAACCCCAATTGCACATACATACACGTAATAGGGCATAGTACCTCAAGAAGATCAAGTCCTCCCTCTGACACATTCTATGTGACCATAGCTCTTTCAGTGCCCCCATTCCAACAACTCTCTAAGTCTACAAGTTGCCAAAGTGTCGCCATCTGCATTAACAGGAGGAACTTCACCACCAAGAATTCCCTACACCAATTAACCGATCCAGATTCAAAGGATCAGCTTTTAAGCATCTGTTCGACACTTTTGATGTGTCAAATATGGAGTCGATGCTAGGGAGGCAAAGACAAAGGTGAAGGTCTGGAGCTCAAGGAGAATATAAATGCATACATACATATGTATACATATATTTATATATACAAAAGAGACACAAAAGATGGAGAGAGAGGCAAAGACCTAGACGGAGGCAGAAATACAATGATAGAGACACAGAGAGAAAGGAAAAGAGTGACAGATGAGGAAGGCAGGAAGTTGAGAGAAGGCAGAGAAAATGTGTTCTATTTTTTATGTAGATGGAGTAGAGTATTGTATACTAAGGTTTAGATTTTAAAAGTCTACCAAGAGAATAATCAGTTCTGCCTCAGGCAGAAAAGTTCATGTGTGGGTATAAGGGAGTCTATTTCTGGGAAGTGAGAGAACATGTGTATGTGTGGTGTGTGTATGTCTACACAGGCTCATACGTGGGTGTATGCATACACACACGCCTTTTTGTAGGCGTATTTTGTATCTAAAGTTACGCAGAGAACATATGTCAAGTGTGTGTTTGTGTTTTCCCATTGGGGTATCAAAAAAACCCAAGTTAAGAGTGGGCTAATTGTGTTTCACAGACCTAGGCATGTGCCTGCCAGAGAATTAGAACTCAGAAGATTTTATTCCTGAGCTCCACTTAATCATGCAACCAAGGCCTTTCTCCTTACTGAGTCTTAGTTCACTCATACGTAAAAAGAAAGGTAAGAACAGATAACTTCTAGGGACCGTCCAAACTCTTATAATTCTAATCTCTCTGCCCAAGGGTCCCTTCCAGCTCTGACACTCACTTGTTCTATATTTTAGGTTCCTTCCTGCCAAGCATGCAAACTATTCCAAAGACTACAACTCCATTGTCCAAATGCCAAAAGTAAGCTTGCCAAAAAAGACCATTTCATGGAGAACTCACACAGAGCAAGAGTTCATATGCTGGGCAAGAAAAAAATACATAAATAAAGGCTACTTTTAAGATCTTTCTTAAAAACTTTAGAATTGATGACATGACATGAGACACACTGGCCCAGGTATGGCCCAACATGGCGACTTCATCAGGGAAGGTGCCGTGACCTAAAGCAGAATTGGAGTCGCTCAAAAGAAATGCAAGATGCACAGAGTTGGAGAATCCATCCCAAAGGTTCGTAGGAACTAATTGTGACCGATCTGGCTCGTACCAGTCGGATCAGCCAGTTGGATATATTGTAACTTGACTGTAATAACAGTGATGATATTTTGGTGCTATTCAAGAATGGAGGCGCCAACCAACCAACAGGTTCCTTTCAGCTCTGACATTCTAAAGACTTTCCCAGATCTAACATTCTCATAATCTTAGGTCCCTTGAAGTTATAACATTCTGTGTTCTAAGGTACTGCTAAGTCTGCCATTCTACATTCTGTTCCCCCTTGAAATGCAAGTCAACATAGATATGGATATAGATAGATATGTATGTATATATTCTATATTAATGTGTATATACATATATAAGTGTATGTCCATATATGTATGTGTACAGATGTATGTGTGTATGTATTATACATGTATGTATCATGTATGTATAGCACCTTTTATGTACCAAGTATTGAAAGGCAATATAGAAAGAAAAAAGAAGAGAAGAAGAAGAGAAGAAGAAGAAGAAGAAGAAGAAGAAGAAGAAGAAGAAAAAGAAGAAGAAAAAGAAGAAGAAGAAGAAGAAGAAGAAGAAGAAGAAGAAGAAGAAGAAGAAGAAGAAGAAGAAGAAGAAGAAGAAGAAGAAGAAGAAGAAGAAGAAGAAGAAGAAGAAGAAGAAGAAGAAGAAGAAGACACTGAGAACCAGTCAGAATTAAATTCAAACATGACTAGATGTATATGAGCTATGGGACTTCTGGCACTTCACCTCTCATTCCTCTGAGAAAACTCACTAAGACCACAAATTGCAGAGAAAATACTGATCCAAACTTGGTCAATGGACTTCATTCATCCAAGAGGTGCAAAAAAATTGGAGGCAAAAGGAAAAGGGAATGAGGAGGATGAGATGGTTAAATAGTGCCATGGAAACATCAAACACGAATTTGGACAGCCTTCAAGAAATAGTTGAGGACATTAACACTTCCTAGCTGTGTGACCCTGGGCAAGTCACTTAACCCCAGCCTCAAAAACAAAAACAAAAACAAAGTCTCATGGATTTATTTCTTAAGACTTCCTAGCTATGTGACCCTGGGAAAATCACTTAACCCCAGCCTCAGGGAAAAAAAAAATAGTTGAGGACAGAAGAACCTGATGTGCTACAGTCCATGGGGTCATGAAGAATTGAGGACGACTGAAAAACTGAACAACATCAAGAGTTCCCTGTACCAATGAAATCATAAGCCCAATTTCTATCCCAATTCATATGTAGGGGGAAAGGAAGGGAATACGCATTTATTAAGGAACTACTAAATTCTCAGGATTGTGCTAAACACAATTATTATCCCTATTTTATAATTAAGGAAACTGAGGCAGACAGAAGTTAAGTGTTTTGCCCTGGGTCACACAGGTGGTAAGGCTCTAAGACAGTATTTGATCTCAGGACTTCTGATCACTTCCTATCACAGTTGTCATAAAAATTCACTATGTGACCAACCATACGCTAAATGCTAAGGAGACAAAAGTAAGAAGTTATCGATAAAATTACATTCTATTGGAGAAAAGGAAGAAGAAAGGGAAAGGAAGAACTGATTTTACAAATCTGTGATTTGAGAATATCAAAGGGAGATCAAGCCAGCCCATAGACATGGAGTAGAGTTCCTGAACCATTTTTGTGTCTTGGACCCTCCTAGAAGTCTAAATAATATAGAGTTGACGAGCATCTCATAAACATTTACTAATGTGCCAGGTGCGGTGCTAAACACTAGAAATTCAAACACAAGCAGAAAGATGGCCCCCACTTCTTAAGAACTTAACACTTTAATGGGGGAAGATGTCACATAAAAGATGATTTTAAAAGGTTCCTTCTAGCTCTAATAATAAGTGAAGAATTGTTTTATTGGAGGCTTTTCATTTTAACCTTTTTTTCTCCAATTACTAGCTTTTTGTCTCCCAACACACACACACACACCCACTCACGTACTTTCACCAAAGGTATTAGAAGGATGGATGGTAGGCAAAAGTCAATGAGTGAAGAGGAATAAAGCCATGTCTAACTTGGAACATGTCTTTAAAACAATGATTTGGGAAGGAACTAGCCAATCAGAGGAAGGGGCTTGGGGGCTGGAGTAGACTTCCAGTATGAGTTTTGTGAGGGTTCTAGTGGATAGAATAATGCATAAAAATATGTAAAATTAGAAAGGAAAATAATAATTTTGAAATACACCCAACAAGTTCATAAAATCCAGATTAAGGATCCCTGATATTCAGGATTCAAGGGGCCTGTGACTCTGCCCATGGCAGTGGGTGGGATACTGGGGAGTGGCAGAGAAGGTAGGGGGAAGAATGATGGTGGTCTTAAGTGCAATTGTGCAAATTTAAGTCTTCTGGACCTTATTATTAGAAAGGGCAATCTGATATTGGTATCATAGTAAAAGATATAGTAGGAGGCAGTTAAGTGGCGCAGTGGATAGAGCACCAGCCCTGAATTCAGGAGGACCCGAGTTCAAATCTGGTCTCAGACATTTAACACTTCCTAGCTGTGTGACCCTGGGCAAGTCACTTAACCCCAGCCTCAGAAAAAAAAATTAATAATAAAATTAATTAATCAATTAATTAAATTTTTTATGATTTTCTTTATGTTTGATTTGTATACCTATATATATGTATATGTATATGTATATGTATATAAATATGTATATATGTATTCTAGGGCTGTTTGCCCACCTTTGAAGAGTTTAACCTGGACATCCTCTAAATCTCTTTCCAATTCTAACAATATCCAAATAAGCAGAGCAAGCCCAGGAGCTTATGTGCCTTATGCTTGGGAAGTTGGGAGAGGGAAAGAGAGTGAAGAAGGGGCCCAAGGTGCCCTCACCCAGAAATGGGCCTGCCCCTGTCTGTTTCTCTCCCTTCACCAGCAGGAAGACCTGGCTCCTTTGTCACGAAGCACAAACAAAAAACATTTGGTGTCTGCAGAAGGAATTAGCAGGCTTTCTTGCTAGTTCTGTGGGCTCTCTCTCCTAATGAAGCTTCCTGTTTTTCTCCTCCAGGTCCAAAAGAGTGAGAAAACAGCCGTGGGGAAAGTTAGAAGCAGGATGCTCTAGAAAGGCTTCCAGCCAAGGCCATCCAAGTCCACAGGGTAGGGAAAAGGGAGGATCAGCTCTGGTCTGGCTCATTCACTAATCCACCAGTTCTAGTCCCCAAGGATGAGGGAGGAAATGTTTTATTTGGGGCTTTTTATCTTAACTTCTATTTCTTTTTTCAATTATAGGCTTTTGTTTTCTCTTCCATCCCTCCCCCAATCCCACTGGAAAAAAAAATATATATATATAAGAAAAGAAAAAGGCTTGTAACAAAGAGGTTGTCTTTTTTTTTTTTTTCATATAAAGTGGGTGTTACCACCAGCCAATAGAGACAAATCTCTCTTTGGGTGGTATACCCCTTGGGGATTCCACTGGGTGAGTTTCTGCTGCCTCCATCCTGTGTCCTGGCCTTGGTACAATCAAATTTCAATTAGAAAGTCCATCTAATTCAGTCCTAGAACATCCATCTTGGAAAAGAACTTAGAAGGAACATTGTGTTAGAACTGGAACGACTTAAGAGTAGAGAATAATAGAATGTCAGAGCTGAAAGGAAACTTGGAATATAGAATAATAGAATATTACAAGTAAAACCAGTGAGATGACATGGTTGGATGGAGCTGTTTTGGAGGCAGGAAGAATCTTACCTCCAATTAATAGTTGTATAACATTGGGCAAGTCATTGATGCTTCCTCATCTAAGTTCTATAAAATAAGGAGAATAATAGCACCTAACTCCGAGGGTTACTGCCAGCATGAAATGAAATAATATTTGCAAAGCACTTTGCAAATTGTAAAATGCTATTATTTTTATTAACATTATTAAGAGGATCAAATGATAATGATAGCTGATATTTATAAATCGTCCTTTCGAGTTTACAACATCATTTATATAGATGATTTCATTTGATCTCAACAACCCTGTGAATTAAGCTTGTCCTAGTTTTACAAATGGGAAAACAGAGACAGAAATAGAGTCACAAAGCTATAAGCGTCTGGGTCGTGATTTGAACTCAGAAGATGGGAGCTAAAAGAGACCCCTATACAATATAGAGTTGTATTTAGAAAAGGCCTTTGAAATTTAGAATAGAGACCCTGAAAAAGGGCACAGCCAGAAAAGACCCTAATGCTCACATAACTTGCTCCTACTTCCATTTTAAAATGAGCTCCTCTGGACTTGTGGAACTCTATGTTATGTGCATGAAGGACCACCCAGGGACAGAAAGGCATTTTTGGAATTCCAGTAAGTGGGAGAAGCATTCCTAGTCCTCTGGAAGGCACCTTGGAGATTATTGAGTCTAATCTTTTCTTTTCACAGATAAACTGTGGCTCCTAAAAATGAAATGTCTTTGCCTTGGTTATATGATTAGTATGGATTGGGGGAGGGTGGTGTGTGGGGTGTGCAAGGATGATCAGCACCTTTGGTTTGAGAGTTACTGAGCCCTTTTCAGGGATGCTCATTCACCTTTGGTGTCCACTTTCCATCCAACTCTCACCTGTGGCTCCAAGAAACAAGAGCATCAGTTCCACCCCAGTAAAATTAGACAGATGTACTAAATCACATTGAGAATAATTGATAGGGGGCAGCTAGGTGGCGCAGTGGGTAGAGCACCAGCCTTGAATTCAGGAGGACCTGAGTTCAAATCTGGTCTCAGACACTTAATACTTCCTAGTTGTGTGACCCTGGGCAAGTCACTTAACAAAAAAAAAAAAAAAAAAAAAAAAAGGAGAAGCAAGAGAATAATTGATAGACCTCAAACCTGTTGATGAGTTTGGGGGATGTCTACCACTGGCGAAATGGGTAAATGAGAAAAGTTTGTTCCAATAACCATGAAGGTAGTGGAAGCAAGCACTGGGGTGCTAAGAGTTTGGTCAGACATCGAAGACATCAAGGTCATCCATTGTATCCTGGGCCACTGCCAGTCATCTTGACTTTTGTCTTGCACCAGATTTTGATGATTCTGGAAGATGGGGCAGCTAGGTGGTGCAGTGGATAGAGCATCAGCCTTGAATTCAGGAGGACCCGAGTTCAAATCTGGTCTCAGACACTTAACACTTTCTAGCTGTGTGACCCTGGGCAAGTCACTTAACCCCAGCCTCAGGGGGAAAAAAATGACTCTGGAAGAGAAAGTAAGGCTGATGACTTTGTGCAACTCTGCCTCACCCCAATCCAAATCACCTGCAAATCACCTGTGATGTCATTGGTCCTCTTCAGAAATGAAAGATGAATAACAACATAAGTATGTGTTGAGTGCAGGATTTGAACCCAAGTCCCCTGACATCATGTCCAGAGCTCTTTCCACTCCATTCCTTTGACTTTCTGTGAATATGTTACACAAAGCGTTTGCCTCCTACTTTGTTACTCCTTATTGATAATTCTCAAAGCTAGCTCCCACCAACCAATGCACAGGAAAGAAACACTCAGTTCATAAACTCACTCCACTGAAAAGATAGTTCCTTACTATTTGATTCAAATACAATCTTAGACATATTTAACCCAAACCATCCATCTATCCATTTCACGGATGAAGCCCTGAAAATCAGCCACATGAAAGCCAGAATCATACAAGTACCATCAGCAAAAGGATTCAAATCTAGGTTCTCCAACCTTGAATTCAGTGTTGTTTCCACTACTCCATTTTTAATCTGAATGGAAAAGGAGACAATTTTCTACCCCTGGTGGCCTTTGGAAGACATCACAATCTAATGTCAAAAATGGATAGCATAGCAGGAGAGCCAGATTCAGGAATCGATAGCCCTGGATTCAGTTCTCATATCTGCCACTTAATAACGATATGAGCTTGAATATATCACTTACCTTTTCTGGATCTCAATTTTCTTATCAGTAAAATGATGGGGACTGGATTAAATGACAACTAAGATGCTTTTCATCTTTAAGTCTATGATCTTATAAAGTTTAATGCAGTTATCCAGTCACTATTTTTCCATGTTGCATAAGTTACTGCTACCATTTCCCAACTCTCAATTAAAAACTTATTTTTCCTTGCTTTTTTTGCTTTATATTTCTATCTACTTACAAGGAAATGAGGTGCCTGTGAAGACATGGTATTCCTTAGAAAATTGTATGCAGAACTTTATCTGTTCTCTTTTCATGTTTTATCAAAGACACTTTCATGAAACGTGGAAAGCGTTCTTAAAAAGATTTTATAGAAATAAAAGAGATATGAGTGCATAGTGACTGGTTTCTTCTCAACTATCTTATTTGGGCAAAAACATCACCTTTGATCTTTCCAATTCTTTTGAATCTTTGCCTCTTTGAAATATCTTGAAAATCAATCCCTGAGATGGTCCACTGTTCAAGGAAGTAAAAAACGGAGGTAGGGGAGAAGAGAGAAAAAAGACAAGGAAACAGAAAGACAGCAAGAGGAGGGAAAAAGAGTCAGAGACTGGAGGAGAGACAAAGAAAACAAGAAAAATATAGAAAGGCTTTCAGAAATAAAGTTCTGTTTTAAAAAACTAATAAAAATATTCTTAAAAGAAAATAAATTCCAAAAAGATGTTAAAGTTATGAATAAAGATTTCCTCTGCAGATATTTCATCAGGTCTAGCCATCCATCCTAGCTTCATATTTCCAAGTGCAACTTCACACTTAGTGTTGTTCCTAAGTGCAAACTTCCTCATATAGCAACAGGTACTGAAGCACAGGCTAAATGTGGTGGTTTCCATGTTGATGGCTAAGTGAATAGCCATCCCTAGAGAATTGGATATTCTATATCCCATATAAATGTAGTTACTAGCTCCCTATAGAAATAATAGAAGAGCTGTTCCAATTCACATGTACTTGTTATTCCTCTTCCAACTTCATTTATAAATGTTCTTGGGGTGATTTTGCTTTGCTGGTCTCACAACAAGCTTTTTTTTTTTTAAATTTTTTATTATATATATATTTTTTATAATATTATCCCTTGTATTCATTTTTCCAAATTATCCCCCCCTCCCTCTATTCCCTCCCCCTGATGACAGGCAATCCCATACATTTTACATGTGTTACAATATAGTCTAGGTACAATACATGTGTGTGAATATCATTTTCTTGTTGCACAATAAACATTAGAATCCGAAGGTACAAGCAACCTGGGCAGACAGATATTAGTGCTAACAATTTACATTCACTTCCCAGTGTTTCTTCTCTGGGTGTAGCTACCTCTGTCCATCATTGATCAACTGGAAGTGATCACAACAAGCTTTTTACACATTCTTTTTCCCATATAATACATTTCATTCTTGTGAGAGAATACTCCTTGTTATCTTCAATCATTTTCTTCCATAAAATTTTACAAATGACCCAATTTTTAAATCAGGAACAAGAGGATAGATAGATAGATAGATAGATAGATAGATAGATAGATAGATAGATAGATAGATGTGTGTATACAAACATTTACAATATATGTATATACATTTAAGAATGTATGTATCCCCATATATTGTATTTAATTTATACTTTAACATATGTAACATGTATTGGTCAACCTGCCATCTGCGGGGATGGGGGGGAAGGGGGAAGGAGAGGAAAAATTAGAACAAAAGGTTTGGCAATTGTCAATGTTGTAAAATTACCCATCCATATATCTGGTAAATAAAAAGCTACAATAAGGGGGCAGCTAGGTGGCGCAATGGATAGAGTACCAGCCCTGAATTAAGGAAGACCCGAGTTCAAATCTGGTCTCAGACACTTAATACTTCCTAGCTGTGTGACCCTGGGCAAGTCACTTAACCCCAGCCTTGGAGGGGAGGGGGGGGGGAAGCTATTTTAAAAAAAGGGGGGAGGGAAGAATGTATGTATTCCATCAGGACACAAACTCATAACATGATTGGATGGGGGGGGGGGAGAATTAGAGTAGGGAAACGAGAATAGATAAATGGAGAGATAAATAGATATAGATAGATAAATTGTATATACATACATTTATACATATATTCATATACATTTAAGAATGTATGTATCCCATCAGGAGTACAAGAAGCTGGGCGCCTTGGTCCTTATAGGAACGTAGATTTAGAATTGGAAGATCAAGTTTCACCCCTTCATCTTACAGATGAAAAGTCCAGCCCTCCTTATCCACTACTTGTTGCTCCTCTGATAATAAAGGGTCCCAGCTGTGAAGAGGGTGTTTGAATGACAGCGTACATCTTTCCATTGTCTCTGCAAGCAAGTCCCACTGCATCCCCCAACTTTCCCTGATTATTCCCCTTCCCCAGTGGTCTCCCTCTCTCTTTACCATTATAGCATTTAGAATCAGTGCCACATCATTTATCATTTGATTGCATCCTGTCTTCTATTGTTCACTAATTGCTTCCCATGAGCTCAGTTTATCTTCCTCACCAGATTGCAAGCTCCTTAAAAGTAGATGATTGTTTGGTCATTTAGTCGGGGCTGATTCTTCGTGACCCCATGGGGAGTTTTCTTGGCAAAGATACCAGAGTTGTTTGCCATTTCCTTCTCCTGTATGCCCCCGTTTTACAGCTGAGGAGTTGGGGCAAATAGGATCGTGGGCCAGGGTCCCACAGCTACTAAATGTCTAAGTCAGGGCTTGAACTCGGATCTTCCTGATTCCAGGCCCAGGGCTCTATCCATTGTGTTATATAGTGGTCCCTCCTTAAAAGTAGAAGTCATAATAAATAGATAGATAGATAGATAGATAGATAGATAGATAGATAGATAGATAGATAGATAGATAAACAAACAGATAAATAAATAAATAAATGAATGAATGAATAAGTAAATAAATAAACAAACAAATAAATAAATAAATAAATAAGCAAACAAACAAACAAACAAATAAATAAATAGATAGATAAATAGATAAATAAATAAAAGTAAAAGTCATGCAGTATATGAGTGATACCTACAACATCTTCTACAAGATACTATCCTACCCCAAAATGGGAATAGAGATCCTACAAGAACTGTCTGCGCTAGCTACATTTTTCCTCCAAATATTAAATATGAAATTATTTTATGCAATTTGATTGTATATAAATGCATGAATAGACATATATAGAACATGTATATACATATATGTAGCGATGTCATTCTCACATAGATTGTGGTATGTGTATAGATAGACAGATTGATAGATATAAATAACTACAAATAATCTATAATGATCCCCAAGTTTAATCCTGAAACAAAGCTCTTCGTTTTGTTGGTGATGCTATATAACCATAATTTGATTCTCTGAAGTAACGAATTGCTACAGGATGATACAAAAGGCAACTGAGAGATAAGGTAGACAAGGGGCAACTAAGGCACAGTAAATAAAATATGGACCTAGAGTCAGAAAGAGTTGAATTAAAATCCAGTTTAAGTCACTTACTTACTAGCTCTGTGCCCCTGAAGAAGTTACTTGGGGCGGCTAGGTGGCGCAGTGGATAGAGCACCAGCCTTGAAGTCAGGAGGACCCGAGTTCAAATCTGGCCTCAGACACTTAACACTTCCTAGCTGTGTGACCCAGGGCAAGTCACTTAACCCCAACTGCCTTAGCAAAAAAAAAAAAAAAAAGTAACTTAATGTCTGCCTTGGTTTCCTCACCTGTAAAATGGGAAAAATAGTATCCACCTCCCAGGTTTTTGTGAGGATCAAATGAGATAATATCTGTAAAATGCTTTGCACACCTTAAGGTGCCATATAAATACTAGGTTTTGCTCTGATGTGGTAGATACAGGCAGGAACCAATAGGGAACTAAGAAAGGTCTGTGAAGAATAAACATCAGAGAAATGTATGATCTGAAAACAAATATGATCTGAAAAAAATGTAGCAAAAGAAAGAATTGTTATGGATTCCTTGTAGTGGATTTCTGGGAGGACAGAGAAGAGACAGATACAAGATGATCCAGCATGAATCAGCCCCAGTCTAACTGACTGGGAAGAGGATCCTCATCATTAAGAGCACAGATCTACCGGTGCGTTCAACTTTTTTGTATAAGAAGACTAGATTTGGGATAGCTAGCTGGTGTAGTAGATAGAGCACCAGCACTGAAATCAGGAGGACCTGAGTTCAAGTCTGCTCTCAGGCACTTAAAACTTCCTGGCTGTGTGACCCTGGGCAAGTCACTTAACCCCAATTGCCTCATAAAAAGAGAATACATTTCTTCATTTTGCTTTAAAGGAGGGAATTCCCACTTTTGTACCTTAAAAGTATAGCATACCCTCTACCTCCCCACCCCACCCCCTCAAAAAAAAAAAAAAAAACCTTTATGGGCATCATCAATTTCAAACTCCAAAATATTTCTAGGCAAATTCATTTTCTAAATCACTTCAAGTTCTAACATTCAATGTTCTATATTCTAAAGTCTCCTCCAGCTGTGGTTTTAGATACCTTCTAGCTTCTATAATGTTCCATTTAGCCTTGACATTGAATGAATTAGAGTTTTCTATTCCAACTTTGAAATTCTACATCCTATATTCTCTGGTCCTTCATATAGCTAGTAAGAATTTGAGCTTGGATTTTAATCCAGGTCTTCCTTACTTTAGACCAGCACTTTATCCATTGTTTCACCCTGTTCTAAAAGCCATTCCAGATCTAATATTGTGTTCTTTGTTCTATAGTCCCTTAAGTTATGTCTTTTGTCTTCTAAGGTCTTTTCCAATGTTGTCATTCCACGTTCTTTGCTCTCAGGTCATTTCTAGTTCTGACATCCAATGTTCTAGCATTCTTCCTTTTGTAGTCTATGTTCTATGATCTAAGATTCATTCTAATCCTGACACTTAACATTCTAAGTTTCTTCCAGATCTAGTGTATTACATTCTTTGTTCTAATGTTTCTTCTAGCAGTAATATTTGATGTTCTTTATTCTAGAGTCCTTTTCAACTCTATGTTCAAAGACTCTTATAAGCCCTGACATTTTATATTACAAAATTCTTCTAACATTCTATGTTCTAAGATCTATTCCAGCTCTGATAACCTATGTTCTATATTCTAAATCCTTCCAAGACTGATATTTTATGTTCTATGTTTCTACCAATTATGACATTATTTTCTGTTTTAATATCTCTGATATTCAACATTCTAGTGTTCTTTCAATTCTGATATTCTAAGACCCATTCCAGTCCCATTGTCTCATGTTCTAAGACCCACTCCATGTCTGATTCTATCTTCTTAGCACCCTTCCAAATCTGACCTTCTATGTTCTGTGTTTTAATATCTCTGCTATTTCAACATCCTAGTGTTCTTCCAATTTTGACATTCTATGTTCTAAGACCCATTCCAGTTCTGTTGTCTCATGTTCTAAGACTCACTCCATGTCTGATTTCTATCTTCTTAGGATTCTTCTAAATCTGACATTCAATGTTCTTTTTTCTAAATGCCCATACATTAAATGTCTTGTGTTCCTGTAGTTTCAATATTCTAGGTCTTTGTTCAAAGGAAACTTCCAGCTTCGAGATTCTGTGTTTTATATGTTAAGATGCCATTCATGTTGCAATATTCTATATTTTCTGTCCTAAGTCTCTCCAAGTTCTATCATTCTATGACTGGAAAAAGATGGTGTCCTGAGCCCAGTTCTACTACTGTCAGCAGGAGTATCAAAAGGAAGCATCTGACCTCAGAGAGAAGCAAACCCAAGGTTAAGTCAGTATAGCTCTTTTGATGTTACTGTCTTGGCTAGGGAAGAGGATTCTGGGAGCTATCCATAGAAAGAGTAATAAAGATGAACCGAGCCAGGCAAAGGCTACCTAAAATTGGGGCGATGTTCCCGGATCAGTATCAGTCCCGGATGCATGTGGAAGGGAAAGCATTCATCTCCCTATGATCTCCGGCTGCTGTTTCCTGTGGCCAGGCTCCAGGCCAAGGGAGAGGGAATGGGGGCTGGAGGGAAGGCAGGGATATTGCCACTTGCCCCTCAGTCCCCGGCACATATCCTGTGACAGAACCCTCTCTGGCCAGGATGTTATTGTAGCAGCCAGGTCTGTTATTGTGAGACAATCGGGCTTTCCTGAGCTCATTAAAACATCCCTACAGTACTCTCCCTCCCAGCCCAGCTCCTAGTTTCCCACCCTACCCAATAACATTTGGGAAAGGCTTTCTTGAGTTTCTCCACTGTTAGATCATAAGAATTCCCAGTTTTTTAGCTTATTTTCGGATGTTCAGGGGTGCATACTAAGAAAGAAGAAGGATCACTGGGAAATGTGGGTCACTGAGTGTGAAAACCAGGAGAACAGGATCCCAAACTTGATCAGGGACAGTCAGAACCAAGGAGGACCTTAGAGGTCAGCTAGGCCACAGCTTCTTAAGGATTCTTTGTATGTATAATGGCACCCTTTGGTAATCTGGTGAAGTCTAAGGACCCCTTCCCAGAATCATGTTTTTAAATCCATAAAATCAAATATATAGGATTACAAATGAAACAAATTATTATTTTTTTTAAATTCAGTTATCTAAATATTTTGAAAATAAGTTAATAGACCCTAGACTTAGAAGCCCTGTCTCCTTTTATAGGCAAGGAGGAGATCAAGTGGTTTGCTCCACTCACACAGTGAGTGACAGAGCTGAAAGCTAGACCTTTACATCTGACATTTAAATTGTGTTTTTAGGTTTCTGAAGCATTTTACAAACATTGGTCTAATTTAATGCTCACTGCATCCCTATGAGGCAAGAACTGTAGGCAAGTAACCCCTGCCTCTTCATTTCTCCACCCTTGTTTCCTTCAACCCTCTTCCCCCAACACTACAACGTCTTAGCACCTCGAGATCTGTTTAAGACTCAGCTCTAGTGTATCTCCTACAAGCGGCATTTTCTGCTTCAATTCTATGATTAGCTTCTCATTCCACCCCCTGAAAATACTTTTTTAAATTGTATTTTCTATTTTTTATCTTAGTACAACTAATTTTCTTCAGTACAGTATAAATTCCTTAAGAACTATTTGTTTTTGTCTTTATATTATCAGCACCTAGCACCGTTTCTGACACTCAATAAATATTTATGGAACTGAATGGAATTACCATATTATAATTTAAGAAATTGATGCTTAGAGAATTTACGTGAGTTCTTCATGGTTGCGTGAACATAGTTGTATGTCCATGGATGTGGTTGCAATTAGGTGGCACGGTGTGGGCAAATAAGTGGGCAGATAAATAGTACAGTGAACAGAGAGCCAGACCTGGAGTCAGGAGAATCTGAATTCAAATACAATCTGAGACACTTACCAGCTATGTGACCCTGAACAAGTCACTCAACTCTGTTTGCCTCAGTTTCCTCATCCGTAAAATGAGCTGGAGAAGTAAGTCGCAAACCCCTCCAGTAACTTTGCCAAGAAAACTCCAAATGGGCTCTCGAAGAATCAAACACAACTGGAAAATTATTCATCCACTGAACATGGTTGCACCTAGACAATCTTAGAGAGAGGATCTGAGCCCACGTTTTCCCTAATCTCAGCTCCAACACTCTTTCCACCATGTTACACTTGTCTGAAATTCTTCCTACTTAATCACACCAGAGATCACTGAATCTTCAATGCTACTGAGCAGAAAATTGATCAGGGATAGAAAGGATGAAATAGATAATCAACCAGAGGAGATTACATTGAAATCCCATTAGCACGAGCATGCAGAGATATGAATAATGCAAAAGAGCAGATTAAATATAAAAATGATATTTTCTTGGGCAGCAAGCATTCTATGTATCAATATTTCTTACAGGTTTCCCTTGCTCATTATTTTTGCTCCAGCTAATAATAAAATGAGTTTTCTGTCCCAGAACACCCACAGACTAATAGTAGGAGTAGGAATTCCAGATTTAGCCCCAAGAGATGGGGGAGAGTCAGTCTGGGTTTATAAATTAACTGAGAATAATGCACAAAGTGGTTACTCTATCTATAGGCAGATTATCAAAAGTTAACTTCAGGTGGGGGGAAAAGATGAAGCATCTGGAAAAGAGCAGGACCCAGAAGATATTATGAAAGGGGAAGGAGCTCTGAACTCAGGAGATCTCATTGGAAATCTAGATGCTTATCATTTTGGGCTACAAAGGAAGTAGAATCTAGTGGTCACCATGCTAGATTTAGAATCCAAAGTTGTTGTTCAGTCATATCCAAGTTTTCATCATCCCATTTGGAGTTTTCTTAGCAAAGATACTGGAGTGCGTTGCCATTTCCTTCTCCAGATCATTTTACAGATGAGGAAACTGAGGCAAACAGGGTTGAGTGACTTGCCCAGGATCACACATCTACTACGTGTCTAAGGCCAAATTTGAAATCAGGAAAACGATTTCAAGTCCAGCACTCTATCCATGATAACACCTAGATATATTCAAATTCCACCTCTTTCATTTACCCATTAGACCACAGACAAGAGAGTTAAACTGAGCCTTAGTTTCCTTATTTCTAAAATTGGCATGAAAATGTCTCTATTTTCCATCTCAGGAGGTCGTTGTAAAGTTCAAATGAGACAAAAGAACAAGATAAAAATGTCAGCTCTTATTCTAATTGTTGGGCAATTCGCTTTTCTTTGAACTCTGACTCCATAGATACAAAAGAAGAAGATCCCATTGGACAACTCCTGGAATCCCTCTTAGCTCTAAACATTTTAACTTTAAGATAAGGAAATTCCAAGAAACTAAAAGATACAATGAAATAGAAAAGGTGACAGTTGAATCTTATTCTAGAAGTGGAGGCATAGAGAATTCCCAGAGAAGGGAAACTGCATGTCAAAAGAGCTTGGGTGGTTGACACAAGATTAGGAGCTAGATATCCTGGGTCCCAATCTAGCAGCTCACGTTCCTATTGTTCTTTTAAACAACAAAGCATCATCTCTTTTTCAACAATCCAATAAGATAATGACGATGATGATACTGAAGAAGGAGGAGGAGGAGGAAGAAGAGGAGGAGGAGGAAGAGGAGGAGGAGGAGGAGAAAGAAGAAGAAGAAGAAGAAGAAGAAGAAGAAGAAGAAGAAGAAGAAGAAGAAGAGGAAGAAGAAGAAAAAGAAGGAGGAGGAAGAGGAGGAGAAGGAGGAAGAGGAGGAGGAGGAGGAGGAGGAGGAGGAGAAGAAGGAGAAGAAGGAGAAGAAGAAGAAGAAGAATGATGGATGACATTGGTCGTAATGGTGATGATGGTGGTGATGATAATGGTTTATGTGTATATTGGTTTAAAGTTTAAAAAGCACTTTGTGCACAGTTCCTCATCTGATAATCATACAGCCTTGGAAAGAAAGTGCTCTCATCTTCATTTTGTATATGGGGAAACTGAGGCACAATAAGGAGCCCTTAAAACAATTAGCAGGTATCTGAGATAATATTTGAAACCAATTCTTTCTGACTCTCAGGCTCCTACTTCATCCATATTGCCTTTTATTCATGGGTATTATTTTTCTGTTTTATCCATTAGGAAACAGAGAGGGAGAAAGTAATTTGCCCAAAGTCTCATAGCTGGGAAATAATAACTCGAAAAGAGCTGTTAACAGAAATATAAAAGAAAATAAATCTTCTTGATTGATCACATTGCTGGTAACAAGACTGAAGAAATTGCCCACCACCGCTACTCTGGAGTCCTGAAGATTTCCCAGCATGGATGTGTGCGTACCACCTAAACAGCCCCTGCAAAGATGGGACATAGAAGAGTAAGTGTGAAAAGCTGAACATCTTTACCTTTTGCAATTAAAGAGAAGGATTAGAAGTGGAGTTTCTTTGTTGAAACATTTGCTAGGGGGTGCAAATTATGTATTACTTATAAAAAAATTTTTCATAACCTTAAAGATTTATACAAATGTGAACTGCAGAACTAGAAATAAAATGTCTACTTATTGACTAGGGAATGGTCAATGGTATATGAAAGCAATAAAGTATTTCTGGCTTATAAGAAACTAAGACTATGATTAATACAAGAATCATGGGAAGATCTCAATGAACAGAAAAAATTGAAGTAGCCAGGAAGACAACACACAACACAAGGATGAAAACTACCCACAACAAAACAACTGAAACTGACTACCACGAAGTAATAAAGACCAATCTTGGCCCTAAAGAAGAAATATGAAACGGTTAGAGAGCTAGTAGTGTGGAATTCCACATCTGATGTCAGATATGTTGGGTATACTGATTCAGTATGCTGAACTCTTTGGATTTTATTGTTCTTCTTGCTCCTTATTAGAGAGATGGCTTGAGGGAAGGGGCGGAGGGACACATTGGGAAATCAATAAAAATGTAATTCAGAATAATATGAAAAAGTGTGCGCTGCTAATATCATTAAAAATCATCATCATTACAAATTTGGCCCCATATGGTCCATTTGCAAAATCTTTCATCTATTCCCATTTTTAGCTCAGTTAGGTCAAGCATGCTCCAGAGAGATCTCAGCCCAGGGAAAATACCAGTCGCGTCTCAGATCCTTGAAGGCACAGGAAGGACTGTAAGGGAAGGACCAGGAAAGACGGGGGGTGGGGATGGAGAGAGGTCAGCTTCTATTTTAAAGATGTTTTCCTCTTCAGGACACAATCAGTCTTCCAACAGTGAAGACAGGGCAAAGGTTGTGGCTGACATTGTGTCATTGGACATAAAGCAGTCCCTGAGGTCACTCAGCAGCTGGCAATCGTGTCCTGACAGAACGCTGTCTGAAGCCAATTTCTCTCTGCCCTCTGGACCCCGGGGCCCTGAAGAAGGCCCCTGTGGAGGCCAGGTGCTGTTGGCAACAAGTCATTCCTTCTTTATCTTCCAGTATGCAAGACATGATCCATACAGTCCCTCCCCCATAATAACAATAACTGACAATGCTACGATGCTTTAAGATTGAGCAAATGTTTACTTCCCAACAGCCCTACAGTATTAGGACAAAGATAGGTACAATTCTATATGTGATTTCATTGGCACAGAGAACTCAAAGGAAAATATAGGTTGATACTTTCTGGGCAATTAATACTCTTAGAGATTTGCCTAGAAATTAAGAATAGAATCATATAACCAGTATTGTGCCCATATTAGAGATAAAGAAACTGAGGCTAAAGTGGCCTGTACACAATCATTTATTTGCTATCAGAGCCAGAAAATATCTCCCAGGTGCCTCCTTATTGCAATTGAGTTCTCCCCACTACACAGCACTGCCTCTTTCTGGCTCTGAACTTATGGGTCCTCAGACGGTTAAACTCTCGAAGAGACCTCAAATCTTACAAATGAGTAAACTGAGGCCCAAAGAAATGACTAGCCTGATGATGCACAAGTAAGAATTGTCAGAGATGGTGTAAGGGCAACATTTCAAGTAAGGAAGAAATAGTGGAACAATAGCGTACAGAAATCGCACACACACAAGATAACAGAGGGAACACACTAGGCAGTTAGGCAGAAGAGCAATATAATCAGACCTGCATGTTAGGATAAGCAATTTGACAGTTGAGTGGAAGATGGACTTGAGCCAGGGAGACCAACCCAAAAACCTATTGCAGTAGTTCAGATGTTAAATGATGAGGGCCTGGGCCACAGTGCTGGCAATGTCAAAGGAGATAAGAAGGCATAGAAAATGAGACGTTTGAGAAAAACAATGGATAAAAAACTTCACAACATATTGGATATGGAGGGAGGAGGGAGAAAGGAGAAAAGGGAGTTAGAAAGCTAAGACACACCCTAAGGTTGTGAGCTTGAGGGATTGAGAAGAAAGGAGCATCCTCAACAATAATATAATAATAATATTCAATCATGTCCAACTTTTATGATCTTACTTGGGATTTTCTTATTAAAGATACTGAAGTCATTTGTTAATTTTTTCTCCAGCTCATTTAGGCAAATAAAGTTAAATAATTTGACCAGGGGTCACATAGCTAGTAAGTGTTTGGAGATTCGATTTAAACTCAGAAAAATGAGTCTTCCTGACTTCAATCCTGGCACTCTATCTACTATGCTACTTAGTTGCCTGAACAGATTCATCAACAATGATTTCAGAGTAATTTTCAGTTATGTCTAACTCTTCATGACTCCTTTAGGGGTTTTCTTGGCGAATATATTGGAATGGCTTGTCGTTTTTTTCACTTTACAGATAAGGAAACTGAGGCAAATAGGGTTAAGTAATCTGACCAGGACACAGAGCTAGTGAGTATCGTAGGCCAGATTTGAATTCAGGATGATGAGTCTTCCTAAGCCCAGACTCAGCAGCCTATCCTAGGTGCCCTCAACAGTAATGGAAAAATTCAAAAGGAAAGGATAAGATGAGATTTGCAGGAAAAGATGAGTTCAGTTTATGACACATTAAACTTAATATCTTGTGTGATGTCTTACTAGCTTATATTTGTAGCACAATATTCTGGAGCATAATGAGCTTTCTCTAGCTAGCTAACACCAACCTCTATGTAGCTCGCACCCATTGTTCCTTCTTCTAAGACCAAGTGGAGTATTAAACCATTTTCCTGTCAATCGTTCAAAGTCAGAATCATATGCTACTTCTGTCTCCTCTGGGCAAAACATTCTCTTTTCTTTTCTTTCCTTTCCTTTTCTTTCCTTTCCTTTCATTTCCTTTTCTTTTCTTTCCTTTCCTTTTCTTTCCTTTTCTTTCCTTTCCTTTTCTTTCCTTTTCTTTCCTTTCCTTTTCTTTCCTTTTCTTTCCTTTCCTTTTCTTTCCTTTTCTTTCCTTTCCTTTTCTTTCCTTTCCTTTCCTTTCCTTTTCTTGGGCAAAACATTCTCTTTTCTTTCCTTTCCTTTCCTTTCCTTTCTTTTCCTTTCCTTTCCTTTCCTTTCCTTTTTCCTTTCCTTCTCTTTCCTTCTCTTTCCTTCTCTTTCCTTTCCTTTCCTTCTCTTTCCTTCTCTTTCCTTCTCTTTCCTTCTCTTTCCTTTTCTTTCCTTTTCTTTTTTTCTTTTCTTTTTTTTTCCCCTGAGGTAATTGGGGTTAAGTGACTTGCCCAGGGTCACACAGTTAGACATGTTAAGTATCTGATTTGAACTCAGGTCCTCCTGACTTCAAAGCTGGTGCTCTATCCACTGCACCACCTAGTTGCCCCATAACATTTCCAATTCTTTCAATCAATCTTCTCATGTTCTTACCCACTCTGAAAGTCTGCCCTGCAATCTTCACCAACTTTTGTCCTTGGTCTAAGCTTCTCTAAGTCACAGAGTTGAGAAAACATTTTAGAAATGCTGGCAATATCCTCCCCACCAAAGGCAGCCATAATAATTCACTATTGGGGCCTTTATTTATTGGTCCAATTATTCAGTAAAACAATTCGGAGTTCTGGAAGCAAAATTTCTAAGTTGTTTATAATGAAAAGATATTCAAATGATTTAATCCTTAAGCACTTTGATGGCTTAAAATAATAAATAAAAAGCTTATGTGTGCAAATATATTCATGGCTTAACTATTTGTAATAGCAAGAACATGTGTCCGGGAATCCAAACAAATTGCATCTGACTACTTTAATGGAAAAATGATTGGAATGACAAATATGGAGAATTCAAGGGAATATGGAAAAAATTGTATGAAATTACTCTGCCCTGGGGCTAAGTGGAATGAGAGCTGAAAGAATGAGGGAAAACTTAATTCATCCACTTAGACGGCTATTCCCCTAGATTTTGCTTCACAATCTTTTCCGCCCTCTTCCAGGATACCTGCTCTTTCAGTGGGCCTCTCCCACTCCCTATAGAAAATATACTTCCCACCCAAATTAATATTATTGTTGTTCCTTTAAAAGGCAGGATAATGGGGCAGCTAGGTGGCGCAGTGGATAGAGCACCAGCCTTGAATTCAGGAGGACCCGAGTTCAAATCTGGTCTCAGACACTTTACACTTCCTAGCTGTGTGACCCTGGGCAAGTCACTTAACCCTAGCCTAAGGGGGGGGGGGGAAAGGCAGGATAATATATTGCCTTATAGCCCCACTCTGGCAGCTAGGTGCCACCGTGGATAAAGCACTAGCTTTATGAGTTCAAATTTGGCCTTAGGCATTTAGCAACTGTGCAATACAGTTAACATAAATTAATGTAAATGACTTGTAAGTCATTTAATGCTATTTGCCTCAGTTTACTCATCTGTCAAATAAGCTGGAGAAGGAAATGGCCAACTACTCCGAGATCTTTGCCAAGAAAACCAATGGGATCACCAAAAGACTCAACAACAACAATGTGGCTACACTCACAATCTACGTGATTCCTCCAGACCAGGATAGTTCTCCCAGTCCCGGTGGGTACCATTGTCACCTATTTGAATGTAAGTTCCCCCATAAAGGAGCGTTTCATTTTGGAACTTGTATCCCCAGTCTCAAGCACAGCGGTTGTCACTTCATATGTGCTTAATAAATGTTCACCCACTTATTCAAAATAGATCCAAAGGCACAATAAAAATAACATTTATAACATTATCAGCCAAGGATTCTTAACTGAGAGTTTATTTTTTAAGTATATTTTAATAAATGTGCTACAATACATTTTATTACCATTGTTGACCCATGTTTTGTTTTGGTTTTCGCACCTAAAAATATGATTGGGATTCTGAGAAGACATCCGAACCCTTCACCAGACTGCCCATGGGATCCATGATGCAGAAACAGATCATAAACCCTGATGGGAACAAAGACAAAGCTGAAAAAACAACAAAATTCAGGTCAAATAAAATGGACAGTGTTGATACCAGATTATTAAAATCAGAGCAGGCATCCTTCCTTTCTGTCAACAAGTTTGACCTCAAAAAAAGGAAAGTGATTAGCCCTATCAATCACAGTCACTAGCAGGCAGCTTGCCTGTTTTCAGGGAGTGATCCTAAGATAAAGAAGCTTTGTGGGCACTAAGAAAATGGGACAACATCTGGGAAGCTGGCCCAAGTCAACACTGAAGAGAAAAACTTTGTTGAAGGCACAGGATCTTTAAAATGCGGAGGCATTATTTAGGAGCCATTTCGTTTGCCTCCCAAAAGGAGACAAATCCCAGATTATATTTCAGATATTTATCTTGGCCATAAACTCACCATGTTCTCTACAGCTCTGGTCTCCTCTCTTCTACCTACAAATCAGACTGCCATCCCTGGACTCAGACTAGTCGTATGTCACATTATTTACTCCTGGTCTCAAGCCCAATATGTCACTTTCTGCTCATCTCCAGAATATCACACTGCTTCCTTCTCCCCTCCTTTCTACTAAGTAAAGCACCGATGGGGCTCAGGGAGAGACAATCTCAGAAAGATTCAGGGGAAAGAGGGGGGCTTTAGGGCAGGGATTCCTGAGATACCTTGACAGAAAGAGCAAATAGATAATGAGTTTGGAAACCAGTCACAAACTTGGTACAGAGATGTTATATGCTAATGATGGGGATGAAGGGGGGGGTGTCAGCAATTATCCAATAATCTTCTAGAGCTCTCATTGTCTCTGTCTGTCTATATTTCTGTCTGTCTCCTTCTCTATCTCCATTTCTGTCTTTATATCTCTCATTCTCACTGTCATTCTATCTCTATCTCTGTTTTTTGTAACTCTCTCTCTTTCTCTTTCTCTCTCTCTCTTTCTCTATCTCTTTCTTTCTCTCTCTTTCTCTCTTTCTCCTCTCTCTCTTTCTCTCTCTCTCTGTCTCTGTCTCTCTCTATCTCTGTTTCTCTGTCTCTCTGTCTCTCTCTGTCTCTCTTCTCTTTCTCTCTCTTTCTCTCTCTCTCCTCTCTCTTTCTCTCTCTCTTCTCTCTATCTCTTTCTCTCTCTCTTCTCTCTCTCTCTTTCTCTCTCTCTTTTTCTCTCTCTTTCTCTCTCTTCTCTCTCTCTTTCTCTCTCTCTCTTCATTCTCTCTTTCTCTCTCTCTTCTCCTCTTTCTCTCTCTCTTCTCTCTCTCTCTCTTTCTCTCTCTCTTTCTCTCTCTCTTTCTCTCTCTTTCTCTCTCTCTCTTTCTCTTTCTCTCTCTCTTTCTCTCTCTCTTTCTCTCTCTCTTTCTCTCTCTCTTCTCTCTCTCTCTCTCTCTTCTCTCTCTCTCTCTCTCTCTCTCTCTCTCTCTCTCTCTCTCTCTCTCTCTCTCTCTCTCTCTCTCTCTCTCTCTCTCCATCTCTCTCTCTCCCTTTCTCTGGGAATCTCATTCTTCAAAAGATTAAGAAACCAAGAAGAGGAAATTCTACTCTGGATCTTACTAATAGGGAAAAACTGGTTGCTGGGAAGAATATAATGGAAACCCTGAGGAAAAAGTGAACACTCTAACACAGAATTTGTGATAGAAAAGGAGAGGAAATCTGACCACAGTCTATTATGTCACTTAAAGTTCTGGTAAAGTTGATTTTGAAGGATTCAGAGGAAACACAGGGAGGATCTTATGGACCAAGATGCTTCAGGGAAAGTCAACCTAGGAGAATGAAAGATATTCAAGACTCAAATTCTGAAAATACAAGTGAACGCTTGATGGGTAATACACACACCTGCTATAGCTTCATTCCAGTTATGAGTGTTCTTCCCGGTATATTGGAAACAACTGTGTCCTTGTGAGGAGGGTAAGCCAACAGAGACCAGACAGAGGGCTCAAGCTGATAGCATTAGTACAAGATACACACCGTCCTCACCCTTCAGTGGTACCCTTAAAATCCCAAAGAAGCTTCTCTTGCTCTAGGAACCTGCTTCTCCAGAGAGAGGAGAATTGGGCTGTTTCAGCAAACCTAGGAGACTGGGTGACTCAACAGAATCAGATAAAGTTGATAGCTTCAAAGATGGGCACTGGAGGGAGGGTAAGCTAATATATTTCATTGGGGCATGTTGAGTTTGCCCGATGTCTCTGAGTCATTCAGTTGTAGATGTTAACAAACAAAAAGTGATTCAGGATTAGAATTAAGACGAGATAACGCTTCCTAGCTGTGTGACCCTGGGCAAGTCACTTAACCCCAATTGCCTCATCCAAATAATAATAATAATAATTAAGAAGAGAGACAAGTATATATGTTGATCTGGGAATTGTTCACAGAATGATAATGAAACTGAGGTATCTGGTGCTCACCAAGAGAAGTAAAACAAGAGGACTTGGGACAAAAAGTTGCAGGGACATCCATGATTATGAAACAGTATGCCAATGATGCTCTAGCAGAGAAGAATGAAAAAGAGCATCAATCATTAAGAAGAGATCTGGAGAGAGTAACATCTCCAAAATGTAAGGAGGAAACATCATCCCAAAAGAAAGGGGCTGTTAAAAGGGAGGTGTTACAGGCTAATTGGACACTATTTCAAAGTCCGATTCTTTTTGTACAACAAAACAACTGTTTGGACATGTATACATATATTGTATTTAATTTATACTTTACCATATTTAACATGTATTGGTCAACCTGCCATCTGGGGGAAGGGGAAGGAGGGGAAATTGGAACAAGGGGTTTGGCAATTGTCAATGTTGTAAAATTGCCCATGTATATATCTGGTAAATAAAAACTATTAAATAAAAAGGGGGTGTTAAAAGAGTTTCAAACATTAAAGAAAGGTCCAGAAGTTTGACAACTGAGATCAGATTCAGCAATTAAGAGACGCTGGTGATCTTGGAGAGAGAACTTTTTGAAGAGATGCAAGCTCAAAGTCAAATTGCAAAAGGAGAAAAAATGGAAATAATGAGTATAGACAGAAAACTTGTGCATTCAGTAGATTATTTTGACAGTTTGTGGAGGATTGTTTGGAGAGACAAGAGAATGGATGTGGGAGAACTAGTTGGCTATTACAATAATCCAGACAAAAAGATGATAAGGACCTGAACTAAGATGGCAATAGCATACAGGAGAAAATGATTGTGATATACTATGAGGCAGAACTTATTGAAGCTTCTTGTTGTTATTCAGTCATATCCAAATCTTCATGATCCCATGTGGAGTTTTCTTAGCAAAGATACTGAAATAATTTGCCATTTCCTTCTCCGATTCATTTTACAGTTGAGGAAACTGAAGTAAACAGGATTAAGTAACTTGCCCAGGGTCACACAGCTACGTATTTGAAACCAGATTTGAACTCAGGAACATGAGTGTGCTACCTAGTAACTAAAAGAATATAGGGAATGAAGAAAAGGGAAGAATTGAAGATGAATGAGCTTAATAAGGAAGGGGAAAGTCACGTCATCAAAAGAAATAAAAAAAACCTGAGACACTAATTTAGAGAGCAAAAGTTGAGTTCAATTTTAGACATACTGAATAGGAAGTACCACTGATTTGCAGAAGGTTGATGAAGAATTAGCTAAAGCTCAAAGAGAAATCAAATATTCATCTGCATAGAGGTGATCAGTGAAACTCTAGAAATGAATTAAGATATCAAGGGGAAGGAAAAAAAAAGAAAATGGATTAAAAGGGTGCCAGAGAAAACTAAAAGGATGTTCAAACTTAAAAAGTAGAAGATAAAAAGGAAATTGGCAAGCAAAGAAGCAGCTTGATAGAAAGGGAGAAGATCCTTCTATCAACCTCATCCACCCACCTATTGTCAGTTTTATGGTTTCCATAGAAACCAGGATGACCTAGCAACCAAGCAGAAGGATTTATCCACAAACATACTCTGTGCCATCATTTGTGGTCTGAGAGGGCAGCATGAAAGTGAGAAATTAGCTTATAAATAACCTTCCCCATTAAACCCTCTCCCATAGAGAAGGGAAAAAAATTCCACATTTTCACTTGAGATGTCTTTGCTCAAGGAGACCAAATATAGCTGAACCTTTCAGTTCTAGAGGAGGCTACTCTCCCTTCTCAGCCCCCGGCCCCTAGCCTCTGTGTACAACTAGATTCAATACATATAGGAAACACCTACCATCTGTCAAGATTAGTCTACAACCAAAGTCTATTTTTTTAGTTCTTATCCCTGGGACCTTCTGCAGGTATCCCCTCTTACCAAACTTCCAAAGTAATGGAGCTTAGTTCCCGTCCCTGGAGACTGACAGGGTGATTATTTATATGTACTTAGAGAAGAGCCATTTTTCTGATGACAGACAATAAGACAGGTCCTGATAGCCCCAGGAACCAGACTATATAAACTCTTCTCTATAGGTCCTGATAGGAGGTCAGATTATTTAGTCCCCTCTTCCATTTCTGCTCAGAATCTTTCTCTTGATAAAACCATCAGTCATCCTGAAAGTCAGAAGAGAAAATGGGAGGTTAGCAATGTAGATAAAGGAAGAATTGGCTAAGATGGTGAGTATTCTCTCTGGTTTCTCTCTCCAGCAAATGAGAATCAAAACAAAGTGAAGCAGGGGCAGCTAGGTGGCGCAGTGGATAGAGCATCAGCCTTGAATTCAGGAGGACCCGAGTTCAACTATGGTCTCAGACACTTAACACTTCCTAGTTGTGTGACCCTGGGCAAGTCACTTAACCCCAGCCTGGGGTGAGGGGGAACATGAGAAAACAAAGTGAAGCAGCTAGATGGCCCTGGAGTCAGGAGGACCTGAGTTCAAGTCTGACCTCAGACACTTAACACTTCCTAGCTGTGTGACCCTGGGCAAGTCACTTAACCCTAATTGCTTCATGAAAGAAAAAAAAAAAAGATATTAAAAAAACAAAACCTTCTCATCTATCAGTGTTCTCTCTCCATCCTCCTTAAGATTCTCTTTTAGATGAAGACCTTGATAGTTTCATACTGTTTTCCCACACTTCATATAATACTTCTAAGTTTACTCTTTACTCTTTTTTGCCTATATATGATGCCTGTTGAAGGACATGCCTGAAAGATTGAACAGCAACAACAATAAATGTTTACAATTGATTGCTGTCCATCATTGTCCCTTTTCATAGGTTCATCAAGACTACTTTTATTGTGTTTTTAGTTCATCTTAATAACTATTTCACAGAGATTATTTAGCAATCATACTTGAGTCAAAAATTGGTGGCAATCAACATTTATCAAGCAACTACTGCATTCTGGGCATTATATTAAGCACTGGGGATTCAAAGAAAATCAAAAAGCAGCTCAGTTCTCAAGAAGCCCATGGCCCTGAGAAACAATAGGCAAGTAATGTTATATATTTATATATGTACAGACAAGCTAAATGCAGGATAAATGGAAATAATCAACAGAGGGAAGGCACAAACCCTAAGGAAAATCAGGAAAGACTTGCTGTAGTAGATTGGATTTTAACTGAGACTTGGAGAAAGCCAAAGAACTAAGAGGCAGAAATAAGGGAGTAGAAAATTTCAAGCATAGAAGTCAAGCAAAAAAATAGGCAGTCAGGAGATGGAGTATCTTGAGTAAGAACAATAAGGAGTCCAGGATTACTGAATCACGGAGTGCATGGAGCATTGTAAAAGTATATAAACTCTTGACAAGTATGTGAATGCCAGATTATAAAGGGTTTTGAACACCAAAAGGACTTTAAGTTAAAAGGATCCATGGGAAAAGAACTATATTGGCTGTTGATGATGCTATGAATTTGGTACAAATATTTTGGAAAGTAATTTGGAACAACAACCAAAAAACGATTACACTGTGCATCTACTTTGTCCCAATAGTACCAGTATTAGGCCCAGATCCTAGAGTTCAAAGAAAGAAGGAATTCTAAATGTATAAAAATATTTATATTTTATGGGGTTTTTTAGTAGCAAAGAATTGATCACTAAGGACGTAATTAGGTTGTGAATCTGAGAGCATGTTATTGTGCTGGAAGATGTGGTTAAAGAGAGGTTTCAGAGAAACCTGAGAACACTCAGAAGAAATGATGCAGAGTAAAGTAAAGGAAGTCATTTATATTATGAACTTATATTAAAAATTAATCTTGCAATAGCACTATCAGAATAAACAATTCTAAAGGTGATGAAGTGATAAAGAATATGGCCTATTTCTGACAGATGTGATGGACTAAATTTTCATGATGGGACATGGCCAAATTGGGTATTAACTATGCAGATTTGTTGCAGTTTTTTTCTTTTTTTTTCTTCTTTCTTCTTCTCCTTCCCTTCCTTTATTCCTTGTTTCCTTCCCTCCTTTTTTTACGCACATCAAACTGTATGTAGCAACACTTTTTATACTATAAAGAACTGGTAACCAAATAGGTGGATTTTTTTTTCCTCGTTTGGTATTAACAATTTTATTTTACTCTATTTTTTTATCAGATTAGGTAATACTTTATTGACTTTTTTAAAAATCCTAGTATCAGTTTAGTGCTACCTTTTGTTTACGATTAATCTCTTCTTTCAGAAGTTCTGCTTTTTTAAAATTGTATTCCCATTCCTTTATTTCTTTTATCTCTCCTCTGTTGATGAAACATCTAAGAGATATGTTTTTCCATGAGGACTTCTTTGGTTTCTAACACAAATATTTTGGAATATTTTCTAATTCTTTCTTTTTTTAATTTTCTTTGATGAAATTTTTTATTATTTGCATGATTTGTTCTTTATCTTCACAAATCTTTTGGTGTTAAATGATTTTATGACTATTTAAATTCCTTCAAATGCCCTTTATCGAAATTAATTTTATTATAGTTGTCAGAAAGGTATGTATTAAACTTTGTTTTTCTTTTCTTTCCTGTGTTTATGAGGTTTATGCCTTATTATATGATCAGTTTTTGTGAAGAAACAATGTACAATTTAGAAATGTATTTGTTACTTTCTCCTTCATTCATTAATTTCCAAAGCTTTAAAATTCATCTCTTTGCTGAAATTCTATATAGGCATTTAGATTATTCTTGTTTGTTTTATAATATTTGTTAAATCTACAAGGAACACTTTGAGTTTCCTATTATTAATTTTCTGTCTAATTCCATCTAAATATTGATCAACTTTTCCTTCAGATATATAATGCTGTGCCCTTTGGTGAACATATAAATATGTATTTTTCATAATTTCATTTTTTAAGAAAATACGGTTCCTGTGATTATCTTATTAAACTAACTTTTTTTTCTATTTTACTGATTGAATTAAAGATTTCCACCCTTGGAAATACAAAGATATCTACAGAGTATCCAATTCAAGATATGTAAGAGGTATTTGAAGATAAGAGTTTAGAAATAGGTAGAAAAGACAGAGAATAATAAGTAGAGAAGATAATTGAAGAGAAATCAATGCTATTACCAAGCAAAATAGTCCAGCATAAGAACAGGAAAGGAAAGAGAACAGAGTCCTGAGTTGGGATCAGATGGCAGAAGAGAGACAGCAATCTGGGTCACCTTTAGGAAATTATATGACACCCTCAATAATCCCAAATTGCTCCTCTGCCATCAAGTCCTGTTGTTTTAACCCTAGTACTCTTTTGGTGGATCATAGAACACCACAATCTCAAGAGTTGTGGATGATCTCAAAGATGATGAGATATGAGGTTGACATAACGATACTAAAGTCAGGAAAACTTGAGTTCAAATTTGGTCTCAGACACTTAACACTTACTAGTGGTGTGACTGGACAAATTACTTAATTCCAATTGCCATGCAATTAAAAACAAACAAAAAAAAGAATAAAAAAAGAACATATGATCAAAAAAAGAAATGGATCAGTCACAACCTTGTAAGAAAAGGTATTTAGAACAGTTTTAACATTTCACGCCCTATCTCTGTGCCTTTGCCCAGACTCTCCCTCATGCCTAGAATGCAGTTTCCACTTCATTACCTCTTCTTAGAATCCAATAAAAGTGCTACTTCCCAAACAAGGACTTTCCTCCCACTGTTAATACCACATTAATACCATTTTATTTCTTCTTATTTCCTTTCTTTGCATTTTTTATTTCTCTCCATAGAATGAAAGCACCTTGAGGACAGGAGCTGTTCCACCATTTTTCTTTACATGGGGTGTCCCAAAAGTCTCAGTTTACCTTGAGTAGCTACCTATGCAAGCTTAACACTGCACTAAGACTCTTGGGGCACCATAAGTACTCTTCATATACTATGTCATCTATCTTCTCAACAATCCTAAAAGGTAAGTATTCCAAACACTATTTCCCTTTAAGAGATGGGCAAACTGAGGCAAGTTTATGACTTGCCTATAATCACAGAGTGAGGAAGCATCAGAGCCAAAAATCAAACACTGGCATCCTCATTCCAAGTTGAATGTTTTTTCTATACTGCTTCTCTATATTTCAAGTGGAAAAAACTTCATTAGAGTCCCCCAAATCCCACCAGATAAGAATTACTGCACTGCATAAAGGTACCTCTAGCCTCTCCTAGGCTATACTGGGATGGTCAGAATCACAGAATCTTAGAGTCAGAAGACTCAGAAATAACCTTATCCAAGCCCTACCTAAGCAGGAATCCTTTCCAACATCCCCTGTGTCATGCAATAAATTCCCTCAGTTCTTGGCTCTCTTTTTGTCCTCATTTTCCCATTACCCCAGCGTCTGGAACAAAAGAGATGTTTAATACTTTTCATTCAATTTAGTGAATTGACAAGGAGTCATCCTGCTTTACTTGAAGAGCTATGGATGATTCACTGCTGGCCGAGATATTGGGGACAGCTGAAATTGCTAGGAAGTCTTCTCTTAAATTAAACTGAAATCTGTTTCTCAGCAACTTCCCCCAATTGTTCCTTGTTTAGCCTTCAGATTCAAAAAGAACAAGGCTAGCCCTTCTCCCATGTTACAGATCTTCAAATAAGTGAGGACAGATGGTTTATTACTAAGGGTGTTCTAAAAACTCACGAGCCGTAATAGTTCCTCCAAATAATTCTCACGCAGACATGAATTCTAGTCATCTGCCCATTCTGCTCATGTCAAAGGATCAGAAATTAAGAACTAAATGGGATTTTAGAAGTCAATGAGTCTCTCTCTCTCTGCTCCTTCCAATTTTTACAGAGTAGGAAAGGGAGACTTAAAGAGTTTGAATGGCTAACTCACAGTCACACAGCGAGGATGTATCTAAGGTAGGATTTAAATTCAGGTCTTCCTGATTCCCAGTCCAGCACTGGGTCCCTCCATCATGTTATCTCTCAACTCCTCTGGAAGTGTTCCAGCATGTCAATATTTCAGGTCTCTGCAGTATACTTAGGATGGTTCCTTCATCTATAGACATATATAGACCTCTCTATGATTCGCCAGTGTTTGACTATTGCTGAAGCCAAGAAGGTAATTCTTGTCTCCCAAACACACACACACACACATACACACACACAAACACACACACACACATACACACATATACACACACAAACACACACACATACATACACACACACAAACACACACACATACACACACACACAAACACACACACATACACACACATACATACACACATACACACACAAACACACACACATACACACACACAAACACACACACACATACACACACACACACACACACACACTGAATTTCTCAAATTTACTAAGCTTGGCCATAAATCTAGAAATGGAAAGAATTTTAGAAGCCATTTAGGTTTCCCCTCCCCAATTTTATAGATGCATAATCTGAAATCCTAAAAGGTTAAGCAATTTGGATAGAAAGTAGCAGAGGTGAAACCGAAACTCAAGTATACTTAAAATCAGCATTCTTCACTCTGTACCATTTTGGTCTTTGATATCTTACCACTAGATAACATCTCCAAGTCTTTCTAGTTTATTAGGATCTGACGGAGATCCTAATAGTAGTCAACTGGCTTAACATTAGAGAATAATAGTAAATCATATTTCTAAATTTGCAAAGCAATTTATGTGCATTTTCCTTTGGTTCTTCCAACATTCATGTGAAATAGATCAAATTATCCCCATTCTACAGAGATCAAAACTCAATAATATTGAGTTTTAACCAATATTAAATTATTTGTTTGGTCATACAGCAAGATTCAAATAGATTTTCCTGAATCTAAATCCAATAATGTCCACTATGCACAAAGTCCAGCATGATGAAACAATATAGGAAAACACTTGTGGTGGCTTTTATCAATGTCTTCCCTAAAAGGTGGTATCTCAAACAGAATATCATCGTTCCGAATGGACTTGACCAAGAAGTGTAAAAGATTTTGACAACAGCCCTCAGTTTACAATCCAGAAGAGGCAAGACTAAAGTAAAGTAAATATGTGATGAATCCAAAGGGAAGACATCTGAGGAGGCAGAAAAGAACAGAAGATTCAAAGGCAAAAAATTCAGTTATTTTGTGATTTTAAGCAAGTCTCTTCAACTTTCTGGGACTCAGCTTGTAAAATGAGAGTTTGGACTAGATGATCTTGAAGCTCTAGAGCTTAGATCCAAGTGACTAACCCTTAGCCATGTGATAAGTATCATAGTGCCTGGCACATTATAATTGTCTTAGAAGTTTCTCCTCAAAGATAATGATAAATGTTGGAGGGGATAAGGGAAAACTAGGACACTAATGCATTGTTAGTAGAATTGCAAACCCATCCAACCATTCTGGACAGCAATTTGGAACTATGCCCAAAGGGCTAGAAAACTGTGCATACCCTTTGATTCGGCAGTGTCTCTACTGAATCTGTATCCCAAAGGATCGTTAAAAAAACGTTTATAGAAGCCCTTTTTGTAGTGGCAAGGAGGATGCCCATCAGTTGGGGAATGACTGAATAAGTCATGCTATATAAATGTAATCTTCTATAAGAAAGGTTTGATTACAGAAAAGCCTGAAAGACTTATATGAACTGATGCTAAGGAGTGAGTAGAACCAAGAGAACATTGTACACGGCCACGAGAAGATTATGTGATGATCAACAATGATGGACTTGGCTCTTTTCAGCAATGAAGTGATTCAAGGCAATCCCAATAGACTTGTGATGGAAAGAACCATCAGCATCCAGAGAGAGAACTATGGAGACTGAATGTGGATTAAAATATAATATTTTGTTGTTGTTTGCTGTGTTTTTCTTGGGGTTTTTTTGTTCCTTTTTTATCTAATTTTTCTTCTTCAGCACAATGAATATGGAAATATGTTTAGAAGAATTTCACATGTTTAGTCTATATTGGATGGCTTGCTACCTTAGGAAGGGGAAAGGAGTGAAGAGAAGCAGAAAAATTTGGAACACAAGGTTTTGCAAAAGGGGATGTTGAAAACAATCTTTGCATGTATTTGGAAAAATAAATAGCTATTATTTTTTAAAAGTTTCTCCTCATTCCCCTTAGGATGTTATTAACCCATTTCCCCAGAAAGTGTTCATTTCAACCTCAACCTCCAATCCTAAGCATTCTCCTCCCTCCTCCTCCTTCTTTCCTCCTTCTTCTTCCTCTTCCTCCTCCTCATTACTACCACCACCGCTACCTTCCCTCTTTAGGGGAAATAGAAGTTCTGATGGCTAGATAGAGGGGTCACAGGTCACAAACTGCCTGGCAAAGTTCCACAGCATCCGTTTCCTGCTTTGGCCCTTTTTCTGAGCTGGCTTCCCCCCCAGGGAAGCCACAAATAAAGCCTCCTTAGCATTTTGTCCCTTTATGGAAACATTGGATTTGGGGCCAGTATGTATTTCTGGCCTTGCTGGAGAGTTCATAAAACCTTTTAGGGGCACAACTAGCACCAGAGGGGTGGTCTAGGCCATTCCCCAACATCGAAGCTTTGTGCTTTACATAAGGTGTTGGTAGGAAGTCAGCTTCATAGAAGTAGGAAGAAGTGTTGAAAACACTCACTTTGGATGCAGAGTACTAGGCCTGTTGTCCAATCTCAGCTCTGCTAACTGTGTGACATTGAATAAGTCACTTCTCTTCCCTAGGAATCAGTTTTCAATCATAAATTATAAAATGAGGGAACACCACTCTCTGGGGTCCTTTTCCACTCCAAATCAAAGAACCTATGGTCTATGGCTTTCCACCTTACTCCCCAAAAAGATGTTGGACTCATAGCCAGGCACTGCCAAGGCTGAAATGGGCTTACGATATTGAATGTTAGGCTTGAAAAATCCTAAATCATCCTAAAATGTCACAGCTAAGAAGGATCTCAGAATAGAAAATATTAGTGATGATGGGCACCTGAAAATATGGAATACTGCATCTGATTTCATTGATTGTCCCTCATGTCTATACTGCTCCCTCTTTCATCTAGAACTCTTACTCTGCCTTCTATGTCTCTGTTCAAATATCACTTCATGGAGATGACTCAATTTGGAATTTTTTTTGACAAAGATTGCCATTCCCTCCTCCAGTTCATTTTATAGATGAGGAAATTGAGGCAAACAGGGTTAAGTGACTTGCCCAGGGTCACACAGAAGACCAGATTTTAACTCAAGTCCTCCTGCTTTGATATGTAGTGAGTTCTCCATCACTGGAGGATATCAAACAGGTTAGATGACTATTAGCCAGGAATATTGTAGAAGAGATGACTATCCAGGTAGTGTTTCCATGAGATGACTCCCAAGGTCCTTTGGAGTCTGATGCTTTCCAGCATAGTTACAAAGCCTTAGTTGATGATAAAGGAGAATGAATGTTGGGTTTAGAGTCAGATGACTTAGGATTAACTCCCCAAGATAAGCAAATCACTTAACCTCTCTGTGCCTCAATTTCTTCATCTGTAAAATGAGGGGATTGGACTAGCTAACCTGAGTTCCTTTCCATTTTTCTGTTTATGATCCTATGATCTTGATCTCCATTCTACATCAGACTGAATATCTCACTCGATTCTTACAGAAAAATGGAAATATATGGAATAGGAATCCGTAATTAACATAATATAGATTCAAATTGGGTTGAATTATTAAATTACATTTCATTGTATATATTGCACTGAACTGAATTGAATTGTCCTGAGGGAATGGGACATCATTTGTAACTTTAAAAACCATTTATTAATTTAAACTTAGTCTGATGCTAGTTGCTAGTCTGATGCTATCCAACTGAAAAACAGTCTGCAGAGAAATGGTCAGGGGCTTGCATTGAGCCCTAGATTTTTGAACATTGTTATCAATGTATTAGATGAAAGCATAGATTTATGCTTTATCAAATTAGTAAAGTTCATGAGGTTAGAAAACCATAGCTCAAATTTTGGATGACAGGGTCAGGATCCACAAAGGCCATGAAAGGCTATGATACTGGGCAAAAGTCAATAAGATGAAATTTGTTAATTATTATAATACAAATACAAATACAAAGTCATATTGGGATTCCCAAAGATTAGTTTCACAGTTCTAAGATGGATAAAAATGAGTAGGGAGTGCCAATGAGCTGAAAATTCAATTTGTGTTAATAGTGTGATAATAGAGCAATAAAGCTGGCACAATCATAGGTGGAATTAAGAAAGGCAGAGTGCCCAGGACTAGCAATTTTGTGGCATTAATAAAATCTGCCCATTTTTTCATATCTGGTATATATTCTAGACATGAAGAGATAGAATGAAAGGGGGAACCCAGCAGGAGAAAGGGCCTTGAGTTCATTTTGTAGAACAAGTTGAAAAAAGTGGGGATTTTAAGCTAAAGAGAGGAAGATTTAGGGGAACACAAGGGGTGTTTTCAAGTTTTTGAAGTTCTTTCAAATAAAAAAAAAATCCAATTTGTTCTAGATTGCAGCACCACTGGATTCTGCCCAGTTTTCCCATATCTGATAGATCATGCTCAGTTCTAAACATGAAGAGAAAAAGTGGAAGGGGGAACCCAGCATGAGAAAGGCTCTTGAGTTCATTCTATAGAAGAACAAGTTGAAAAAAAGTGGGAATTTTAAGCTAAAGAGGTGAAATTTGTGGGGGCAAAGGAGTGTTTTTAAGTTTTTGAAGTTCTTTCAAATGAAAAAAAAAAAAAAAACAACAACAATCCAACCTGTTCTGCTTGGCCTCAAAGGACAAAACAAGGAACAATGGGTGGAAAGTGCAAAGAAAGATTTTGATTTGATGGCAGGAAAAGCTTCTTGACAAGGAGAAATGTCCCAAAGTGAAATTGGATCTCTCAAGAAGTGCTGAGTTCCTCTTCAATGCATGTCTTCCAACAAAGTTTCAACAACCTTTGAACTGTTGAAACTTTTCAACAATATTGTTGAAAAATTGTTGTATTTATGTTGTAGAGAGGTTGTATATCCAGGTCTAGATTCATCTAAAGGAGCTTTGAGCCCTCCCCTCAATTCTAAGATTATATGACTCAGTGGAGTTGGGGTCCTTTTAAAAATAGGAGATCTTGTGACCTCATATTTCCAAGGGTATGAATTTAGCCCCTTTGGAGTACAACTGGAATAGAAGGGGAACCAATGAATATAAGCTTCTTAAAGGCAGAGAATGCTTTTTTAAAAAATAAAATTTATTTTCTGGAATAAAACAAGCATTTCTAGAACATAGAAGAATAGAATAATAAAAACATGATTCCTCATGAAACTATAAATCTATTATAGATAACTTGCTGTTCCTTTTAAGTATATAATAAGGTTATGATGTAAATTTCTCTTTTTTCCCATTTTTGTTCCCTACCCTTACCTCAGAGATGGCTACCATTAGACACAAATGGATGTAGATAGATAGATATGTAAATGTATTTTATTCATATTTCTATTTATCAGTTCTTTCTCTAGATGCAGATAGTGTCTTTCTTCATATGTACTTTATAGTTAATTTGGATAGAATACTATAAGAAATGATGGGCTCAATTATTTTAGAAAAACATGGAAAGATTTGCCCAAAATAATTAAGAGTGGAATGAGCAGAACCAAGAAAATACTGTGTACAGTAACAACAATGTTGTTTTGAGGGAATGCTTTTGATTTGGTTTTTGTATCACCAAAGAATAGCACGGGAATTGACACTTAATAGCACTTAATGGATGCTTCTTAAACTATATTTCTTTTAGGCCTGGAAAGATTTACATGAACTGATGCTGAGCGAAACAAGCAGAACCAGGAATACATTGTACACTGCAACAGCAAGACTGTGCAATGATCAACTATGAAAAGCTTGGTTCTTCTCAGTGGTTCAGTGATCCAAAGCAATCCCAATAGACTCTGGACAGAAAATGCCATCTGCATCCAGAAAAAGAACTTAGGAGACTTAATGTAAATCAATGCATGCTATGTTCACTTCTTTTTTCTGTTTTTTTTTTTCCCATCTCTCCCATGGTTTTTCCCTTTTGCTTTGATTTTGTCTCCCAACATGATTCATAAAGAAATATATGCATATATATATATATATAGAATGATGCCTCCTAAATATCCAGTCTCTCCCCACTGGATCCATTTTCTATCTGGTTGCCAGAAGATTTTCCTAACCCACAGGTTACATCTTATTCCTACCCTATTAAGTAAACTCCCGTAGTTCTCTATTATCTCTAGAATTAAATGTAAACTCATCTGCTTGCCTCTTCAAAACTCTACCCCATCCTATCTTTCGACTTTGATTATACATTACCATTTTTCCTTTCACATCATGACTTTCTCTATCCAGTTTTCAGTATCTCTCAGGTCACCATAAGAAATTAAATAGGAATTTTTTGAGAGTTTTGTGGAGCTGCACAAGCCACACAAAGGTCAACAGACGAAACAGAAAAAGTTTGGAAACTCAGAAATGTATAAATTATGTGTCGTATTGTATAATATTAACCCAAATTTTACAATAAGTAATGCAAAAAAGTGTAATAAAAGAAAAAGGGAAAAATTCAGACTTCTCTGGTACAAAGGGAGGACAAAAAAATTTTACACCGATTTTCCAGATCTTGAGGGACATTGCACCCTTAATGTGAAAGGTATAACTATATTCTCCATCATTTATGTCAAAGCTTCTTAAACTGTGGGTCATGACCCTATATGGGATGTGGGGGTTCATCAAAATATTGATCTGAAAAATGATGAAGATGCTTTACATCCTGCAGGATCAAATATTGCACCAAACTTTTATTCTTTATGTAAGGACAAATGAGCATATCCATCTCATCAATATACAAATTTGCTTTCATCTTTAATAAATGGTAAGATTGTATATTTATCAAAGAATAGTTTTAAATTAAATTTCTTGGGGCTGCTAAGTGGCTCAGTGGACAGAGCACCAGCCCTGAATTCAGGAGGACCGGAGTTCAAATCTGGTCTCAGACACTTAACACTTCCTAGCTGTGTGACCCTGGGCAAGTCACTTAACCCCAGCCTCAGGAAAAAAAAATTAATAATAAAATTAATTAATAAATCAATTAATTAATTAATTAATTTTTTTTTATGATTTTCTTTATGTTTGATTTGTATACCTATCATATACCTATATATCCGGGGTGATGCAAAAAATTTCTTAGATGAAAAGGAGTCATGAATTTTTAAAAAGTTTAAAAAGCCACTTTTTTGCTATAATGTCCTCAGACTCTTCCCAGCTGCATTGGGCAGATCACTCTATCTCTCTAAGCTTGTTTCTTTATCTATAAAAATGAAGATAATAACAACTCTTGCCTTACAAATGAAATGTAACATATGTAACGTGCTTTGCAGTATTTACAATGCCACAGAAATACCATAAATGTTCTATAAATTCTAGCTATAAATAGTGCCTCAAATTATCTTCTATACATTTTATGTATATATGGATATATGTTTTCTTCCTCTGTACATATATATATGATATATATACAATACAAGCTACTATTGTTATCAGTATCCTGAACCAAATTATTTTCTACATATTTTTTGTGCATATGGATATATATATACACGTTTACACATATATGCATATGTATATGTGTACATAAATATAAACACACTGGATATAAATGTAAAGATATAGGTCTTAGAATCACAGAATTTGAGAGTTTGAAGAGACCCAAACAAACAACCATATGGCCCAATCTATGCATGAAGGGACATCTTAAAGGTATTTTTTTTTACTTTTGTGTTCTTAGTGACAGTCATACAGTGGGTGCTTAATACATGCTTATTGTTTGACTAATTAGAAGTATTCTCAAAAGCCTCATCTGTAGAGGTCAAGCTCAGATAGACACTAGAGGCATGGAAGAAATTTCAAGGCTGGATCCAGTGAGTAGCTATTTCTGTCATCCAAGAACCAGCCTGATTAAGAGGGGAGAACCTTGGAGCAGCTAGATGGCTCAGGGGAGAAAGCACCAGCCCTGAAGTCAGGAGGACCTGAGTTCAAATCTGACCTCAGACATTTAACACTTACTGGCTTTGTGACTCTGGGCAAGTCACTTACTTATTAACTCCATTTATTTCAGCAAAGAAAAAAAAAAGGGGGGGGGGAAGGACCATCTACAAGACACTTAACACTTACTGGCTTTGTGACTCTGGGCAAGTCACTTACTTATTAACTCCATTTATTTCAGCAAAGAAAAAAAAAGGGGGGGGGGGAAGGACCATCTACAAAAATGTGAAAAGGTAGCAATATACCTAGATGGAGAGTAATTCACAAAGAAGAAATCCAGTATCCCTGAAGTGCCAACTATGGGAAATGGCATAATG